>NC_136265.1:177044027-177103084 GCF_964187855.1 Myxine glutinosa
AAGAAGTGGAAGAGGGGGTGAGCGAAATTAAGAAGCGACGGAGAGGGGATAACAAAGAGATAAAAGAGGAGATAAAAGAATTGGTCCAAAGTCTGTGTTTGGATCGTGATGATGTGCTCATTAACCGGATGAGGGATTCGCAGGTGATGGAGGAGAAGCGAAGAGGAAGAGGACCCGGTGTAAGTGGTGACCAATATGGTCGTGCGTATGATGCGCCAGGGGATTTAAGGAGCTTGGGGGTCGAGATGGACCCGGGTGTTCGTGAGAGGCCGTGGGTGAAGTGTGCGACAGGTCTGGTGTGCGAAAATGGAGGTGTGCAAGAAAGTCCGACTCTGGGGTGTGTGAGGAAAAAGTGTGTACCAAGGAGTGAGTGTGCTGGCGAGAGTGAGTCGGTCGTAGCGTGTGTGCGAGGGAGCACATGGGAGCGCGGTGTGGTGAGTGTTACAGAGGGTGTGACGGGAGAGTGTGCGCGAGGAAGGTGTGTGACGGACAGGTGCATGGGGAAAGAGTGCGCTGTCAAAGGCAAGGAAGAATGCACACCTGTGGTGAGTGTTACAGAGGGTGTGACGGGAGAGTGTGCGCGAGAAAGGTGTGTGACGGACAGGTGCATGGGGAAAGAGTGCGCTGTCAAGAGTAAGGGTGAGTGCGCTATCAGGAATGGAGGTGAAAGTAGTGAGAGTGACATGGAGCGCGAGTTAGTTGTGACAGGTGAGCGAGGATGTACACCTGGGATGGAAGGATGCACACCTGGAATGGTAGAGCGTGAGTGGGAATGCACGCTGGAGTTGGTGGTGAGGCACGTGGTTGGGTGTGCGAATGAGAGCACACCTGTGATTGTCACAGAGGAGGTGACCGAGGAGGGGGCGCGAAGCGGTGTATTGGTGAGGTGTGCGAGCAACGAATGTGTGCCAAAGTGTTCGGTGGTCAGGTGTGTGACCAAGGCTGTGAGTGGAATGGGTGTACCTGGGTGTGTAAGGAAGGGTACGAGGAGCATGGGCACAGCTGGATGTGTGAGCAAGGAACGGGCTGCGGGATGTAAGCATGCAGGTGAAGCATCGACGTTAGACGGGGTAGAGTTTAGAACGACTTATAGCCGAGTCGGGCCCTGCGTGGGATCTCGGCCCGGGTAAACCTCCTTCCCTGCACCGAATGCGGGATGCATCCAGCCGCTGGCACAAAACAACCAGCATCCATTGCTTGGCTTCACGAAGCCGGGCTTTGGACAGGGAGTGGCGCACCGAGAGGTATTAGTGAGTCGACTGGGTGATGAGGTTAGTGTTTTGGACCCAACATTAGAGAAAAACAAAATTTGATGATTGGCAAGGGATTGGCAGTAGTGATTGGCAGATGATGGGCAGTGATTGGCAAATTTTTAATTTGTTGAAATTAGATGTGCAAAATTGGTAGTGAGAGACCCCCGATGTGGTGGGATGGCAAATCCACCATCCCTCACAAGGGGGGCAAAGGAGCAATAGCTTATGGGGTGTATGGCAGTGAAAACTAGCCCGGGTGGGTTAGGATATTGTGTGTAGGGATCTAGAAGATGACATTAGGTAACGTTAAGTTTAGTTAGTGACTGATACCTGTAGTGGGGACGCAGGTAGATTAGTGTGGATGATAATGACGTGGGAGCGCAATAGTTTAAAGGGACGACTGGGAAGCGCAAGTTTCAGAAGGGAGTAGTTAGCTGAGATGATGCTGTGTGTGTGAGGATTGAACAGGTGTGATTGCACAGGTGTGCAACTGGACAGGTGTGTGGAGCAGTGTATGAGTAGTGAGTGTTGTGGATCAGCGCGAATGCGCTTGGGGAGAGAAGGGTGCAGGTGGCACCAGGTGTGAGAGCACAGGTGTGCAAGTACAGGTGTGTGGAGAGAGTTGGAGTAAGTGGTACGAAGTGGTGTGCATGGTGCGAAGGTGTGGATGGGGGAAGAGTGGACCCCCATCACGGATACCCGGGGCGGGTAGTGTAAGTGTTAGGTAGGGGGTACAGGTAAATTGTGATTGGATATTGGCATTTGTGGTGCGGTTGCAGAATGGTGTTGTGAATGGGTGCATTAGTGTTGTGGAAATGGCTGGGCGTGTAGCCTGTTAGTGTGTGTAGTTGGTTGGGCACTCCACCACTGTGAGGATGTCGGCCAGGTGAGGCCGCAGGTGGGCTCTGGGAGCCGGTAGTTGTGAGTGGGTGCCTGAGGATCCCGGGTGTGGATCGGGCAGCCCAGTGCCAGAGAGGGCACGGAGTGGGGAGAGAGCCAGAGGGCCTTCCCCTGGTAGTTAGGTTAGGGTAAGGAGCAGGTAAGCTCGGAGGCAACTGCAGTGGTGGAGGTGTGCAGGTGGGTAGACCCACTGGGAGAGGTACACGTCGCAGCCCAGAAATTGTACGAGGGCACCGGGAGATGAATCGGGGGAGTGAGACCCCAAATTGAAGAGCACCACAGTTTGGCCAATGGGAATTGGTTTTAGAACCCATAGTGTAAGAGGGCCAATGGTTTGGCCGGAGAAAGACCCCGGGTAGTGTAAAGTTGTTAAAGTCATTTAGGCGATAGTTAGGATTGATGAACCTGTCGCACCATACGCAGCCACTTACCTGTGGTGATGATGATGACTCCACACCTGTGTTTTCTTTGTTTGTGTTGCAGAAATGAGAATTGCTGTTGGATTTGTGAGACGCATCACGACGTGGATGAGACATTGGGGTGATTCCATCTCTCCCTCCCTAGGAGGGACTGATGATGAATTGGTGATGGCAAATTTTGATGTTGAGTTGGAGATGGCAAATTTTGATGAGAGTTGAAAATGGCAAATTTGATTGGTTAGGAGGGAGAGAAGACGAATTTGGTATATGGGAGGAACGGGGAAGACAGTAGGGATGTTTGTTGATTTGTAAAGTAGATGTTTATGGGTAGTGTTGTGTTGTGTGGATACAGTAAGGGGTAAGGGAGGGGCCATGTAGGTTACCTGGTGGGGGGGGGGGGCGTACGATAGGAACGTACCTGTCTCACCTGGTTCCCATGTGCCCCCAGTGTGCATCACCTTACATTGCGTGCACTTTTGCGCCCTTACCACCTTACTCACTTGTTTCTTCTTTTGTCTCCCACCTCCGAGGATCTGGCTTTGGGGTAGAGAGAGAGGGGAGAGAGGTGCTGGCTGCGCAGTTGTGGGCCTGCACTTTCGCTGTTTGCTGCCGGGATCGATACACCATATGGACCGCAATGTTTGTGGCCACCCACAATGGACCGCAGTTCGTTTGCGGCCAAGCACCACCCGGGGATGGACCTATGGATCAACGTGGCACCTATGCCATACAGGTGAACCACTAATAGTTAACACCACTGAAGGCCACACGAAGAGCAAGAGACACCTGCAGGGTTAGGGGTTGTCGAATTTATTTTTATTCCAATGAACAATGGTGACTGCACCGATTGGTGGTGGGGTGGTGCTTTTGATGCTCGGGAAGGGTGCTCTGCACGTTATTAAAGGCCGTCGGCCACAGAGCACTCGTGGGTTGGTGTATCGATGTTGGCAAGCGCGCTCTCTCTATGCATAACATCTGCATGTGTTCCTCCAAAAACAGGTCCTGGATCGTAGTGTAAATAGCAGCGTAGTCTTGTAAATAATGCTCCCTACCGGCTGTATGTTTAGTTTGAGGATTCTTTCCGGATTCGGTTATCCTGTGGGTGTGTTTCTGTGAGGAGAAGGGTGCAACGTCGCAGGGGGACATATTTACTCATTTGTGAATATCTGTAAAACTGTCGCACTCAGGGTAGAGTTAATAGTAGAGGGAACTACATTGCGTGCCACACTAAAGTAGGTAAAAATTTATCGGGTCGGGACGCCCCGAGGGTAGAGAAGGGTGCAATGTTGCGAATATGGAATTTGGCCTCCATATCCGCTTGTAAATATTCCCCTATTTTCTCCAATACTCCCCAACTTTCCCCAATCCCCCATTCCCTAGTCCCATTGCATGTAAATAACAATCAGTAGAGCCGACCTTCCCCTTATTCCCCCCATTAAATGTCGTGCCCAAGGTCCACCGCACCACACGTAGACAACTTTCGGACATCTTCCTAGTTATTCTTAGTCTATGTCAGTTAAGGCCTCGTTTCCATTAATTATGACTCTTCGTTGCACCAGAATGTGATTATATGGCATCAGTAGTGAGTTTAGGACCTTTCCCATACCTCCTTCCATCTTCTTCCCCAACAATTACAACAACAACAGAGGAGATGGCGGCGGAGCGGGGGAGGATGCGTCCTCACACCGGCTCGATTAGCGCCATAGACCATGCGCTCCACGGGGTTACCACGAAGGGGCTCCTTGTCAGCTCCTCGTCAAGGGCGGAGCCTGGTAAAACCCCCCGCACGCACCCAATGAGAAGCAACGTGCCGATTCCACGAGGCGGAGCTAACGAGCCGAGGGCGTGTCACTCCCCGCCGGATATACGCGGCCCCGCGCCGGATGTGACGTCAGATGCGCACCCAGCTTGGAGAGAGAAGTCGCCACCCCCTCGAGCGCTGCAATACCTCCACCGCATCTCTTAAACTGGACCGTACGTGATCCTGCCCTGAGCCCAGGCGCACCTGGAGCGATCGCTACCCCGCTTTCCTTGTCATCAAACCCCGTGTGAGTGAGCCTTGTCCCGTTTATCTGTCGTCCGTTGGGGTTAATATAAGTGTGTTTAAGTGCCCACCTTCCTATGTTTCCCTCTTGTCCCTGTAATCTAAACCTTCCGCATTATTGTAATAACAACCTTTGAGAACCGTATCCCTGGTGTCGTGTCGTATTAATTCCAGCCGTGTGTCTTCTTTTTCCTTCATTGGTCTAGCATAGCGCGATTAGTCAACGTTCGGGCACAATCGGGTAACTTGTACGGATACGGCGGCCATCCGCTCGGCCCACCATACCATCAAAGTCGTATCTGTAACAATATATATATATATATATATATATATATATATATATATATATATATATATATATATATATTGTTGCGGATATGGGATTTGGCCTCCATCCATATCCGCTTGTAAATATTCCCCTATTTCCCCAATACTCCCCAACTATCCCCAATCCCCCATTCCCTAGTCCCATTGTCTGTAAACAACACTCTGTAGCCCGACCTTCCCCCTTTTTCCCCCATTAAATGTCGTGCCCAGGTCCACCGCATCTCACGTAGACAACTATAGGACATCTTGCTAGTTATTCTTAGTCTATGTCAGTTAAGGACTCGTTTCCATTAATTCTGACTCTTCGTTGCACCAGAATGTGATTGTATGGCACCATTAGTAAGTTTAGGACCTCCCAATACCTCCCCGCATCTCTTCCTCATGGAACAACAACACCAACAACAACAACAGCGGCGGCGGCGCGGCGGCGGCGCGGGGAGTGTGCGTCCTCACTCCGGCTTGGTTAGCCGCCATTGAACCCGTGCTCCGACGGGGTTACCACGCAGGGGCTCACTGTCAGCTCCTCGTCAAGGGCGGAGCCCGGTAACCCCCCGCACCCAATAAGAAGCGGCGGACCGATTCCATCTGGGGCGGAGCTAACGAGCCGAGGGCGTGTCACTCCCCGCTGGACATGCGCAGGAAGACGGAGGTGACGTCAGATGCGCCTGAGCTTGGAGAGAAACGGACGCCACCTCCAGCGCGACGATACCTACCCGCACCTCTGGACCGGACCGGGTCGATTCTGCCCCTGAGCCAAGGTGCACCTTGAGCTATCGACTGCCTGCCCTTCCTTGCCATCAATCCCTGTGTGAGTCAGTCTTGTCCCGTTTGTCTGTGGTCTGTCGGGAATAAGATAAGACTGTGTCTAAGTGCCCATCTTGCTGTGCTGTACCTCTTGCCGTGTAATCTAACCGTCCTGCATAACCAATATTATATCCTCCTCCGGAGGTCTTGAGAACTGTACCCCTTGTGTCGTTGCCTTAATCCCAGCCGTTGTGTCCTTTCCTTCATTGATTTAGCATAGCGCGATTCGGCCAACGTTCGAGTGTAATCGGGTAACTTGTGCGAACACGGCGGCCATTCCGCTCGGTCAAGCAACATCTAAGTCGTGTCCGTAACAATATATATATATATATATATATATATATATATATATATATATATATATATATATATATATATATATATATATATATATATATATACTCTGTATATATATATATATTGTAACGAATTTGAGAAGTGTAACGAATTTGAGAAAATGTAAAGAATGTGAGAATTATGGTTTTGTTGTGTGTACATGGCACCCTCCGTAATGTAAAGAAAGGTCGAAGCTCGTCCTCTTAGTTAATTCCATAAACCTGCACACAGGGCACCATATATCCTTTTAAATAGTTAGTCCCTTATTTTATGTAGGTTAAGGATGTGTTTCCCAATAGTTTGACTCTTCATTGCACCGAATTAAATAAGAGTAGGCCCCTCCGACGCCCCATGGCATCTTCCAAGTGCCAGGTTTGCCAGGTTTGCCACGTTTGCCAGGTTTGCCAGGTTTGCCAGGTTTGCTGCAATTGACTTCTTCAGCCACTTTGCTGCATTTTCATCTTCTGTCCACTGTTTGCTGCATTTGACTCCATTACGCATGAGGTAACCAACGGAGAAGAAAGGCGTGTCTCCACCTCATCATCGGGGGGCGGAGTCAGCCAAGCGCGAGGGACAGGGCGTGGCTTTGCCAACGCGTCATCAAGAGGGGCGGGATCGGTAGCCCTCGCGACCAATCAAGGCCGAGGCGAGCTGACCGAGGGGCGTTTACATATATATATATATATATATATATATATATATATATATATATATATATATATATATATATATATATATATATATATATATATATATATATATTGTTGTGTGCCTGCCCTCTGGTGAACACCGCAGGGCGACACAGATGACCAAACGAGCTTTAACTCCAAGGCATTCAATTCAAAAATGACGGTATTCTTCACACGCGAGGGAAAGGGGGATGATGAACTTATCTGGACGGCTTCCACCCGACTTATTCGCACATGGATAAATGAACTCAAACGACGGAATTAAACTGTACAAAAATAGCAGCTTTATTAAAGAAAATGCTGGTAACAAAATAAAACACGGCCAAATAAAATCTATAATTCCAAAACAGGACGTCCCCACTTAGACTCGAATATGGACAAAGGGAAGTATAACTGGAAAATACAGTGCGCATTCAGAAAGTATTCAGACCCCTTTACTTGTTTCACATTTTATGTTGCAGCAACAACAACAACAACAACAACAACAACATGCATTTTAAGGCCATTTTCCCTGCTAGAGCGGGGGTTACCCTTGCGGGTTACCCCATGACAATCTTCTTCATTTCGCCCTATTTTCTGCATCTCTCCTTGTTAACCCCCTTGCCCACATTTCTTCTTCCACCATCTTTAGCCAAGTCTTTCTCGGTCTTCCCCATCCTCTACTTCCTTCTACATTAATTTCCATCACTCTTCTCAACCAGTCACTTTCATCCTTCCTCAACACATGACCAAAGCATCTCAACCTGTTCCTCTTCACAGCATCAATCACAGGCAATATTCCCATCATCTTTCGCAATTCATCATTTGTCTTCCTCTCTCTCAACGATACTCCGCACATCCATCGAACCATTCGCATTTCCACCCTTTCCAGCCTTCGTTGCTGCTCTACGTTCATTACCCATGTCTCGCTCCCATAAATCATAACACTTCTCACACATGCAGCATACACCTTTCCCTTCAGCTTCAGCGACACTCTCCTCCTCATCAGCACGCCACTCAGTTCCCGAAACTTCTTCCATGCACATCTCACTCGATCAACCGTTGCCGAGTCTGATCCACCTTCTCCATTCAGCATGTCTCCGAGGTAGCAAAATGTTTTCACACCTTCCAGCTTCATGCCGTCTCCAAGATCCAACTCAACATTTCCTCCATCTGCAGCTCCCTCTGTGCACACCTTACATTTGAATGTAGCTGCCACACTGGTAAATGACCCTCTCAGACCACTACATTTTTGATGAACCCACTCAGCGCACATTGTACATTGAATGGAGTTCACTCCGACACCCTTCCTGCACACAGCACAAGGCCACTTCCCAGTTCTTTCCACCTCACCACATGCTTTACCACTTGCCATCACCTTCGTCTTTCCGATATTCACCTTCAGACCTTTTGTCTCCATACATTCCTTCCACTTGTTCATCTTTTCCTTCAGTCCATCCATACTTTCCGCAATCAACACCAGATCATCTGCATACAACAACTCCCACGGTAAACCCTCCTTTACGTTCTGAGCCAGCACCTCCATCACAGCTACAAATAGTAGTGGACTTAGTACCGACCCCTGATGCACTCCCACCTTCACCTCAAACTCACCACTGTTCCCGTCCTTCGTCCTTACAGCTGTGCGCGCTCTTTTGTACGTTGCCATCACTACTCTGATCAACCATTCCTCCACTCCTAACTTCCTCAATGCCCATGTCAATACTTTGCGTGGAACCCTATCGAATGCTTTCTCCAGATCAACAAACCCAAAAAACAACTTCTTCCTCTTCTCCATGTACTTCTCCTGCAACTGCCTCACAATGAAAAGCGCGTCTGTCGTTCCTCTTCCTGGCATAAATCCAAACTGCATTTCGTCGATCTTCACTTTCTTCCTTATCCTCCTCTCCAACACCCTTTCCAAAACCTTAATTCCATGCTCCAATAACTTTATCGCTCGGTCCGAGCCACACTCCAGAGGGTCACCTTTCCCTTGTATAGAGGGACGAGGGTACTCAGTTCCCAATCCACTGGAATGCGGCCTTCTTTCACCACCAGATTACAGATCTCTGTCATTCTCTTCACACCACAACTTCCTGCTGCCTTCAACATATCTCCCACAACTCCCGTCAGCCCTCCCGCTTTTCCAATCTTCATTGCTTTTATCGCTTCCTCAACTTCCTTCTCAGTTATCTTCTCTGCCGGTCCTAAAACTGGGTTACTCTCTATGTTGCCATCCCATTCATTCTCTGTATTCAACAGCAATTTCCATATATCTTTTCCATCTTCCTTCAATTCCATCTGGGTCGACAACGATTTGTCCCACTTCATCCTTCAAGCAACTCACCCCCCATCACATCACACCTCTCTTTCGCTATGTGCTTTGCAATCCTGAATACTGCTTTCTGACCCTCTTCCGAATCCAAGCGTTCTCCGAACAGTTTCCTACATGCCTCCTGCGCCTTTGCTACCTCTTTCTTTGCAGCCTTCCTGGCTGCCTTATAACTTTCATGCTCTGTTGTTTCTGCTCCCGTACCCTTCGCCTTCTGCCACTCCTTGAACTTCTTCCTCTTCTCGTCAATCCTCTTTCCAACTTCATCATCCCACCACCATGTTTCCGAGTGCCTCGGTGGTCCTTTTGTCCATCCACATACCTCACCAACGGCTCCCAACAGACTAGCTTTCATTGACATCCAACCACTTTCAAGCTCAACCACATTATCCTCTACCCTACTCAGCCTCTCTTTTAATTCCTCCCTTCTGTCACCTCTTTCAAACTCCACACCTTCATTCTTGGTTGGTACTTCACCCGCCGAGCTCTCCTCGCACCTTTCACCCTTATGTCGCAGACAACCAAGTGGTGCTGTGAAACAGCCTCCTCCCACCGGGATCACCTTTGTGTCCCGGAGGTGCCCCCTATCTCGCCTACGCACCATCAGGTAGTCAATGGTTGTCGTCGACCCACCTGACGTGTATGTAACAAGCTTATTATCCTCTTTCTGGAACTGAGTATTACAAATCAAAAAATCAGCTCCATCAGCAAACTCCAAAATCCTTTCACCTTCTCCATTTCTCACACCATATCCGTAACCCCCATGAACTCCCTCAAAACCATCCATACTCCTTCCCACATGTCCATTCAGGTCTCCTCCCACCACAACAACTTCCTCATCTTTCACGTTTTCCATCAGCTTCTCTATCGCACATCAGAACTTGTCCTTCTCTTCATCGCTTCGACCAACCTGCGGAGCATATCCCGAGATGACGTTCACCAAGAGCTTTCCAATCATCATTTTCACCATCATCAACCTATCACTCACTCTCGTCACACTCACCACACTCACCACACTGTCTACAAACTCCTCAGAAAACATGACACCAACACCATTCACGCCCTCCGGGCACTCTTGCCACACAAACTTGTATTTCTGTCCCTGCCTACCCTTCACCATTCTCACACCACTTCCCTTCCATCTCGTCTCTTGCACACAACATATGTCCACTCTTCTTCTGACCAATACTTCCACCACTTCTCCTGATCTCCCTGTCATTGTCCCTACATTCCATGTCCCAAACCTCAGAAACCGATCTCCACTTCGGGCTGCACCCTGCCAATATGTAGTTGTAATTGTCATGGTTCTCTTTTTGAGGCAATGTTTTTATGGCCGGATGCCCTTCCTGACGCCAACCCTCTTAGTCGTCTCTTACGACACGCAGGGATACGGTGTACCTATTCTGACCAGGGTACACACTGGGAAACGTTTAAAACATGGAAATTCTGGGGGGGGGGGGGGGAAGGGGGGGGGAAAGGAGGGGGGGGGGAAGGGGGGGGGAGGGCGGCGTCAGCATCACGGCTGCGGTTTAAACATATTCCAACAATATCCAAACAGAACCATGAAAACCATGAAAAACAATCTGGGAAAAGTCTCCAAGCGAGAACGTGGATTTGAGAAAGAAGGAGCAGAGGTGGAAGAAAAACGAGATACAGGGGGCGGGGCACAAGTCGAGCCGAGGAGGAGAGCGAACAAGCACGTGTCCGGGAGGAGAGAAAGAATCAATATAGAATTCTTTGTCTATCCGTTTGTCCTGTTTTTAAAAACGCCTGACAAGGGTAAGATGCCTGCGAGAGGCAGGGGGGAGAAAAGAAAATCAAAGAAACAAGCAAATCCTGTGAAGGAAAGAACTTACACTCACAAAACACCGACGGGGGGGAAGGGAGCCCGGAAAGACCAGGCCGCGCACGACGTGCGAATAAAAAACGACCAATCACACACAAATCCGCAACAACCACAAAACCAAAACACACAACAACACACACACAACAAAACAACCAGCGGAAACCCGACAAAGACACGAATGGGAAAACACTCAAACTTCGATTCCGTGGAGAGCTCGAAGCAAGCCTCGTCGCCCGAGGGACCGGAAGTCGACCTCTGTCGACTCCTTCCGAAAACTCTTCCTCCGGAAGTCGACCTATAGTCGACCTATGTTGCAGCCTTATGCTGAAATCGTTTAAATTGATTTTTTCCCTCATCAATCTACACTCAATACCCCATAATGACAAAGAGAAAACAGGGTTTTAGAAAGTTTTGCAAATTTATTAAAAAGAAAAAACTGAAATATCACATTGACATAAGTATTCATACCCTTTGCTATGACACTAGAAATTTAGCTCAGGTGCCTCCCATTTCTCTTTATCATCTTTGCGATGTTTCTACACCTTGATTGGAGTCCACCTGTTGTAAATTCAATTGATTGGACATGATTTGGAAAGGCACACACCTGTCTATACAAGGTCTCACAGCTGACAATGCATATCAGAGCAAAAACCAAGCCATGAGGTGGAAGGAACTGCCTGCACAGCTCAGAGACAGGATTGTGTCGAGGCACAGATCTGGGGAAGCCTACAAAAAAATTTCTGCTGCATTGCAGGTTCCCAAGAGCACAGTGGCCTCCATAATTCTTAAATGGAAGAGGTTTGGAACAATCAGGACTCTTCCTAGAGCTGGCCGCCCGGCCAAACTGAGCAATCGGGGGAGAAGGGCCTTGGTAAGAGAGGTGAACAAGAACCAGATGGTCACTGGCTGAGCTCCAGAGATCCTGTGTGGAGATGGGAGAAACTTCCAGAAGGATGACCATCACTGCAACACTCCACCGATCTGGGCTTTATGGCAGAGTGGCCATACGGAAGCCAAACAGTTCAATCTTGGTTTCATCAGACCACAGAATCTTGTTTCTCACAGTCTGAGAGTCCTTTAGGTGCTTTTTTGCAAACTCCAAGTGGGCTTTCATGTGTCTATCACTGAGGAGAGGCTTTGACCGCAGTTATCGGTCCACAGTTCCTCCTCCTTACAATCACGATGAAGATGTCGGAACACGACTGTTCACCAACGGATCCAGCAACCGAGAGATACAAAATCGTGGCTGCTCCCAATGAATGTCCCTCGCCCAAGAGCGCACTGTAGATGTCCCGGTTCTTTAAGAATGTCCCTCGCTCCGGAGCACCCCAACACAAGAGAGAAAGCCACGAAGAAAGCGAGAGAAGAAGAAAGAAACAAAATGTCGGGACACAACTGTTCGTGATGAATCTCCCTTGCGCAAGAGGAGAAAATGTCGGCGGAGCGTTTCTTTATAGTCCAGGCTCTGACGTCATCTCACGAAGTGTCCGTGTCCGCTCCTATCAGCGTGTCCCATCTTAGCAGTCCTTGTGTCAATCAAATCCCGGACCAATTACCGCTCCTCGGGGCGTGGCCTCACGGACCTTTTGTGCCGCTGTGCTCACCAGGTCGATGTTATCCATGGTAGTGCTCAATGTCCTGTTTCCGGTTGGTTTTTATTTAGTGTGGTTAATGGGCGATTTCTTACCATGCGGTTGTGCTGTGCTGCTGGTGTCATAAGGAACAAAGGAAAATTAAGAGGCCATTACATACAGGGGATTAATTTACCCATAATCCCTACCTAATTAACAAACCCAACCCCTCTCATGAGGACGAAGATACACTTACACGACATCCGGTCTAAACGAATTTCCGACTTCTTACACATGGGGTTTCTTCTTCTTTACTACAGTCGGAGCACGCTACCGATGCAATTCTACCTGGACTAAGGTAATCACTAAAGGTGGGCGCGATTCGGAAAATTTTAAGTCCGCTTACCGCTTATCCGCTCCACCAGCCCGTGTAGTCCGATTCGCTTATCCGCTTCAGCGGCCGAAAATCTTAGTCCGCTTACCGCTTATCCGCTTCGATTCGATTTTTTTAAAGCGCTTCGACGTTTTTAAAGCGATTTTTGACGTTTCTAAAGGGAATTTAATGCTTTTTAAGCCTAAATAGCCATTTCTAACTACTACAAAGACAAACAAAGCTTTTAAGATCGAAAATATACATTTTTATTTAAATAAAATTTATTCAAAATTTATTGAAACTAGGGCGTGCCCGTACGTGGGTGCAAAAAAACATGCGTGCAAACAACAACAACAAAAAAAAACTTTGAAACCACGTGGCAGTAACGACCACAGAACCCCCCCCTCTATTTACATGAAATGGTTTGGTCCATTTGCAAAGCCAAAGCGAACGGCTTGCGAGTACGGTAGAACCCCCCCCCCCCCCCTATATTTACATGAAATGGTTTGGTTCATTCGCAAAGCCAAAGCGAACGGCTTGCGAGTACGGTGACCATACCTTGGGAACCACTGGTCCGATTAATTTCAAACCTTGAAAAGGCACATCCTCGGGTCCCCAGCAATATACCTGGCAAGTTTCAAGTATATCGGACCCGTGGTTGTCGAGAAACAGCGGTCACAGACACACAGACACACACATACACACAGAGATTACTGGAATTATTTATTGAAATAAAGTTTTCCACTCGACTCTACTCTACTCTACAGTTAATTTAAATATAATTTTAATATATGCAAGTTACATTAAAGAAAAATCAATTTGCCCGTCCTTTCTTTGACAAGAGAGTCTACTAGTCAACAGACTAGCAGTCTGTTGACTAGTCCTCGTCTTCCTCCTCCACCTCGTGGGCCTTCTTGAGGATTTGGAGGTTGCCCTTCATGAAGACGAGGGCCTCGAAGTTCGGTGCAGCCAGGGCCGACCTCTTAGGCCTGAGGATGTCCGACCCGTAGCTGAACACGCGCTCGACCGAGGCAGAGCTCGGGAACGGCGTGTTATGCCTGAGAAACAGAGTTACCCAAGCATCACGGAACTCGAGCGGGAAGAGATTGGGCGAGAGCCGAGTTGTTAGGGTTTCACTTATTATTCACTTAAATAAATATTCACAATTCTAGAGTAACGGCTCAGGCTAACAGCTGATTTGGCGAATCGCGATGCGCTTTAATTTTTCGGTAGTCCGCTTACGCTTATCCGCTTCGGTTTCCGGGGGTTGTTCCGATTCGCTTATCCGCTTCGAAAACGTTAGTCCGCTGCAGCGGATAAGCGGATAAGCGGACTTTCGAAGCGGACCGCCCACCTTTGGCCAATCACTGCCTACCCCCTACAAACGTAACACTATATATGGGTGTGCATGTTTGTATATTCACATACACAATCTATCCTCAAGTACACACAAACCGAATTCTCAAGTACACACACACACACAAATCTACCCTCAAATAGACACACACACTATTCTCAAGTGCACACACACACAAATCTACCCTCAAATAGACACACATACACACACAAACACACTATTCTCAAGTACACACACACACTATTCTCAAGTACACCCACACACTATTCTCAAGTACACACACACACTATTCTCAAGTACACACACACACTATTCTCAAGTACACACACACACACACACACACACAATCACACACACACACACACACACAATCGACACACACACACAATCGACACACACACACAATCGACACACACACACAATCGACACACACACACAATCGACACACACACACAATCGACACACACACACACAATCGACACACACACACACAATCGACACACACACACAATCGACACACACACACAATCGACACACACACAATCGACACACACACAATCGACACACACACAATCGACACACACACAATCGACACACACACAATCGACACACACACAATCGACACACACACACACACACACACACACACACACACACACACACACACACACACACACACACACACACACACACACACACACACACACACACACACACACCTTGGGGGAAAGTCCCGTCACTTCCCGCGGCACTCTGTTCTGGTTCGGAATGCGATGCATTGTAAACGTCATAACCGTAGATTGCGAGATGTTTTTCGCTGTTGTGAGGGAAGGTTATTGGAGATCGTTATTTCCTTGATCACGTGTTTTCTTATTGGGGGGTTGGAGATCAGACGGGGCGTCATAAACATAATGAAAAACTACCAAAAAGTCACGTGTTTGTGTGCAGCCCCTTCATCATGTATTCCAGCTGACTCACCTCATTTACCTGTCATATGACATGACGTAGGGTACAGTATTTACTTATGGACTTTCGTTAGCCGTTTGTTTACCACATGCCGATAACGCTCGAAACGACTAATAGTAATAATAATGAACAGGATCGATCGTAAAACGAAGGCATCACGTGCCGTACTACCGAACAACGTGTAAATAATGATTATATCATAATTACAATACGCGCTACCAACTAACTACCCAACACTGATCGGCATCGCGAGTGAATGAACCGTTTGAACGGTCTAAAGCCTGTGTGTTGTTGTTGTTTTGACTCGCAGGCCTCGGGTCCATTATAAAAATAGCCAAAAGTCAAGGAAATGTATAAAGCAAACAACTCACCCACAGAGTGATTCTCCTTGAACATCCACTTCATGGTTATATCGACGGCCCTGTCCACCTTCCTTACTGACAGATGCACTCGCGTTTTACCACAGGATACCTCGAAAGTACACCGACGACGAGATAATGTACTCTTTCCGAGAACAAAATAAAAAATAACCAACGACACACACCAACCACCAAGCGTGATGTTTGTTATTCTGCGTTCATACGTTTGACGTCACGACGTACAACATCGCTGTTGTTTTTTTTTCCCATTGCGTCTTCACAATTTTTACTTTCCTGTAATTTACGGCGTTGAAACTAACGGATATCAGATTACAATGAAGAACTTTTGGTGATAATGAGGAGAAATACCTATAATATTCCAAGTTGTTAAACACAAGTGAGAAACTAACAACGCCATGGCCCATATACAGTGCATCAATTGTAACAATCAAACAAACTGGCATGCAATGACATGTAACTATTAACTTCCGTTTTGATCGGTATTCCAGGATCAGGAAGTGCATGTTCGCCTCCCTCATCGACGATAATCCGGTTGTCTCTCTTGCAGACATTCAGAATACCGTACCATTGTACTTGTAGCAGCAGCGTCTTCACCACATTGTTTGTTTATGGAAGTGAAGGTAGTCCTGTAAATGTTCTGGTCTGCACTGTGCTTGCTACTTGGTTAATTTGGTGGTTGGTGCAGCATGGAGTGCTCAAGGATCGTTTGGTTGGCCTTTTAAACATGAACTTCCACATGCTTAGGGAAGCTCAATTCCCTATCCCTGAGAGTTCCAAGGTCGATCTCCTCAATCACTTCCCGCAACTCTGCATTCCCCATATGGTATGATTTCCTGATGTTACCTCTACCCAGGTGCGAAGTCTTCACTGAAGAAACCGTCGCTGTGACCATTCCGTGGCACTATCTAGGTCCTTCTGGATGACTGAAGTCGATGCTCACTTGAAAGCTGTGCCATACACTTTGGCATCATCCGCTTAGAGTTGGATATCGCTGCAGTTGTTTGTATACAAAGTCGAGGCTCGTGTAAGAGCTAACAGATTAAACACAAAAAACATAAACGGACACATAAAACATACAATAAAGGGAGCGGGAGACAAGAGGGGGAGAGAGAGAGGGAAGCACACAGGTACCGTACAACAGTAGAAAACAGGGACATTGGGAGATCTGTGGGAGGGAAAGGGCTGGGGTGGAGGGGTGAGGAGGAGGGGTTACAGGGTATAAAACAAATGAACACTACCAGGAATTTCTGGAAAGAAGTTGGAGATTGAAAGAGGTGGATTTGGGTGCTTTTGCACCTTTTTGTGCAAAGCGGTGATGTTGGCTGATTTCCAAGCAAGTGGCAGATGACCTTGAGCAAAAGAGAGGGTGAAAAGAACAGAGAGAGGGAGTGAAAGAGCGGCAGAGCAGGATTTTAGGACCCGTGGGCTGATGCCGTCGGGTCCAGTTGCAGAATCAGATTCGAGGTTTGACATAAACTTCTCCATCTTGTCAGGAGAGAAGGACACATAGTCCTGGAGCAGTTGGGTTCGACTGGGTAAGGTGGGTACAGAGAGAGATGGGTTTGGGACACAATATTTTGAGGCAAACACAGGGTTGAGGCATTCAGCTTTTTCACGTGCGGAGTCAGCTGTGTCGCCGTTTGAGGTAAGGGAGGGGATGGAGGGGGCACAAACACCAGAAACAGATTTGACCAGACGCTACCAGGATTTGGAAGAGGGAGACAGGTTTGAGAGTTCAATCTTGAGAGTAGAGAGATATTGTTTCCTGGCTCTCCTGAGGGTGGACACACACTTGTTTTGGGCTTTGTGGAAGGAACTGGGATTGCCTTCAGTTGGATTTTCCTTCCAAGAGGCGAAGGCAAGTTGATTCAGGGCAAGTGCCTCACCACAAGATTCAGTGTACCATGGATGGGAGGAAGGGTATGACAACTGAAGACGAGATGGGATAAATCTGTGCATGAGAGAGAACAATTTACTTTGGAAGAATTCCCAGGATGAGTTGATGTCAGAGGCGGTAGAGATGGGAGACCAGTCCAGATGATTGATGGCTGCTTGAAGACCATGCCAGTCGGCCTGAGTGAAATGCCAGACTCGTCGGCGCTGAGGTGGCTCTCTGAGGATGGCAAGAGAGATGTCCACTTGAACAAGCATATGATCAGAAGAACCGATTGGAGCAGAAGAGCAGCAGACATTTGCAGGGTTGTTTAGTCATAACCACGTCTAGAAGAGATGATGCTATATATCTACGGTGTATACCCTGGTTAGAATAGGTACACCGTATCCCTGCATGTCGTAAGAGGCGACTAAGAGGGTTGGCGTCAGGAAGGGCATCCGGCCATAAAAACATTGCCTCAAAAAGAGAACCATGACAATTACAACGACATATGGGCAGGGTACAGCCCGAAGTGGAGATCGGTTTCTGAGGTTTGGGACATGGAATGTAGGGACAATGACAGGGAGATCAGGAGAAGTGGTGGAAGTATTGATCAGAAGAAGAGTGGATATATGTTGTGTGCAAGAGACGAGATGGAAGGGAAGTGGTGTGAGAATGGTGAAGGGTAGGCAGGGACAGAAATACAAGTTTGTGTGGCAAGGGTGCCCGGAGGGCGTGAATGGTGTTGGTGTCCTGTTTTCTGAGGAGTTTGTAGACAGTGTGGTGAGTGTGACCTGGTGAACGTCATCTCGGGATATGCTCCGCAGGTTGGTCGGAGCGATGAAGAGAAGGACAAGTTCTGGTGTGCGATAGAGAAGCTGATGGAAAACGTGAAAGATGAGGAAGTTGTTGTGGTAGGAGGAGACCTAATTGGACATGTGGGAAGGAGTATGGACGGTTTTGAGGGAGTTCATGGGGGTTACGGATATGGTGTGAGAAACGGAGAAGGTGAAAGGATTTTGGAGTTTGCTGATGGAGCTGATTTGTTGATTTGTAATACTCAGTTCCAGAAAGGGGATAATAAGCTTGTTACATACACGTCAGGTGGGTTGACGACAACTGTTGACTACCTGATGGTGCGTAGGCGAGATATGGGGCACCTCCGGGACACAAAGGTGATCCCGGGGGAGGAGGCTGTTTCACAGCACCACTTGGTTGTCTGCGACATAAGGGTGAAAGGTGCGAGGAGAGCTCGGCGGGTGAAGTACCAACCGAGAATGAAGGTGTGGAGGTTGAAAGATGTGACAGTAAGGGAGGCATTAAAAGAGAGGCTGAGTAGGGTAGAGGATGATGTGGTTGAGCTTGAACGTGGTTGGATGTCAATGAAAGATAGTCTGTTGGGAGCCGTTGGTGAGGTATGTGGATGGACAAAAGGACCACCGAGGCACTCGGAAACACGGTGGTGGGATGATGAAGTTGGAAAGAGGATTGACGAGAAGAGGAAGAAGTTCAAGGAGTGGCAGAAGGCGAAGGTTACGGGAGCAGAAAAAGCAGAGCATGAAAGTTATAAGGCAGCCAAGAAGGCTGCAAAGAAAGAGGTAGCAAAGGCGCAAGAGACATGTAGGAAAATGTTCGGAGAACGCTTGGATTCGGAAGAGGGTCAGAGAGCGGTATTCAGGATTGCAAAGCAGATAGCGAAAGAGAGGTGTGATGTGATGGGGGTGAGTTGCTTGAAGGATGAAGTGGGACAAATCGTTGTGGACCCAGATGGGATTAAAGGAAGATGGAAAAGATATATGGAAATGCTGTTGAATACAGAGAATGAATGGGATGGCAACACAGAGAGTAACCCAGTTTTAGGACCGGCAGAGAAGATAACTGAGAAGGAAGTTGAGGAAGCGATAAAAGCAATGAAGAGTAGAAAAGCAGGAGGGCCGACGGGAGTTGTGGGAGACATGTTGAAGGCAGCAGGAAATTGGGGTGTGAAGAGAATGGCAGAGATCTGTAATCTGGTGGTGAAAGAAGGCCGCATTCCAGTGGAATGGGAACAGAGGGTCTAGTAGGAAGACTAGGTCCCCCTGCACCCCCCGGAGATATACTTCTAATCAGTGTTTCTAGATTGAAAAAAATGTGTAGAAAATGACTAGCTATGGCCCCAAGCTGAAAAAATGTCCCACATACCATTTTTATGCAAATTACTGCTGCAAATTTTATGCAAAATTATGCAAATTTTATGCAAATTTTTGATGAGGAGTAGAGTTGAGGGGTCTTTGAGGGCTTCATCGAGGTGCTCTCGGTTGCAAGACTGGGTCATTCTGAGAAGCACAGCAGGGTCAGAGATCATGATGTTCTCCTCCTCAGTGAATCTCTCCATCAACAGCCTCTCCATTGCCTCACACACTGTTTTGAGGCAAAAGAGGGACTTTGCGTAGGCCTTTCCACTGAGAACACCTTTGAGAGATCCACTTGTTACTAGTTGTGCCTCAAAGAGAATCTCTGCATATCCAGAACCACGCATCTTGTGTCCAGTGAGCATCCCGATGTAGTTCATGGATGTGTGGAAGGGTCCAATCGTTACTACATGACTAGCAAATTCATTTGGCCAGCGCCAGATGATGGGAAGGGCTTTCATGCAGACACCCAGATCAAATGTATTCAGGACCCATCTCTGACCCACCTCAGCAGTTGCTGCCTCGGAACGCTTCAGTAGCTCACGAACAACTGCGTTGTCTGTGATCGGTCTGTGCCTGGTGCCTGCATGGCATGGCAATGGCCTGCAGCCTGTGCCTGGGCTAGGGGGTTTCACCTCTGCAACTGGTTCTCCCCCACCCAGCAAATCAACAGTCGACTACTGCACGCCTATCCACCAACCGATCACAGACAACGCAGTTGTTCGTGAGCTACTGAAGCGTTCCGAGGCAGCAACTGCTGAGGTGGGTCAGAGATGGGTCCTGAATACATTTGATCTGGGTGTCTGCATGAAAGCCCTTCCCATCATCTGGCGCTGGCCAAATGAATTTGCTAGTCATGTAGTAACGATTGGACCCTTCCACACATCCATGAACTACATCGGGATGCTCACTGGACACAAGATGCGTGGTTCTGGATATGCAGAGATTCTCTTTGAGGCACAACTAGTAACAAGTGGATCTCTCAAAGGTGTTCTCAGTGGAAAGGCCTACGCAAAGTCCCTCTTTTGCCTCAAAACAGTGTGTGAGGCAATGGAGAGGCTGTTGATGGAGAGATTCACTGAGGAGGAGAACATCATGATCTCTGACCCTGCTGTGCTTCTCAGAATGACCCAGTCTTGCAACCGAGAGCACCTCGATGAAGCCCTCAAAGACCCCTCAACTCTACTCCTCATCAAAAATTTGCATAAAATTTGCATAAAATTTGCATAATTTTGCATAAAATTTGCAGCAGTAATTTGCATAAAAATGGTATGTGGGACATTTTCTCAGCTTGGGGCCATAGCTAGTCATTTTCTACACATTTTTTCCAATCTAGAAACACTGATTAGAAGTATATCTCCGGGGGGTGCAGGGGGACCTAGTCTTCCTACTAGACTAAGAGTACCCTCGTCCCTCTATACAAGGGGAAAGGCGACCCTCTGGAGTGTGGCTCGTACCGAGCGATAAAGTTATTGGAGCATGGAATGAAGGTATTGGAAAGGGTGTTGGAGAGGAGGATAAGGAAGAAGGTGAAGATCGACGAAATGCAGTTTGGATTTATGCCAGGAAGAGCAACGACAGACGTGCTCTTTATTGTGAGGCAGTTGCAGGAGAAGTACATGGCGAAGAGGAAGATTTTTTTTCTTGGGTTTGTTGATCGGGAGAAAGCATTCGATAGGGTTCCACGCGAAGTATTGACATGGGCATTGAGGAAGTTAGAAGTGGAGGAATGGTTGATCAGAATTGTGATGGCAATGTACAAAAGAGCGCGCACAGCTGTAAGGACGAAGGACGGGAACAGTGGTGAGTTTGAGGTGAAGGTGGGAGTGCATCAGGGGTCGGTACTAAGTCCACTACTATTTGTAGCTGTGATGGAGGTGCTGGCTCGGACCGTAAAGGAGGGTTTACCATGGGAGTTGTTGTATGCAGATGATCTGGTGTTGATTGCGGAAAGTATGGATGGACTGAAGGAAAAGATGAACAAGTGGAAGGAATGTATGGAGACAAAAGGTCTGAAGGTGACTCTAGGAAAGACGAAGGTGATGGCAAGTGGTAAAGCATGTGGTGAGGTGGAAAGAACTGGGAAGTGGCCATGTGCTGTGTGCAGGAAGAGTGTCGGAGTGAACTCCATTAAATGTACAATGTGCGCTGAGTGGGTTCATCAAAAATGTAGTGGTCTGAGAGGGTCATTAACCAGTGTGGCAGCTACATTCAAATGTAAGGTGTGCACAGAGGGAGCTGCAGATGGAGGAAATGTTGAGTTGGATCTTGGAGACGGCGTGAAGCTGGAAGGTGTGAAAACATTTTGCTACCTCGGAGACATGCTGAATGGAGAAGGTGGATCAGACTCGGCAACGGTTGCTAGAGTGAGATGTGTATGGAAGAAGTTTCGGGAACTGAATGGCGTGCTGATGAGGAGTGGAGTGTCGTTGAACCTGAAGAGAAAGGTGTATGCTGCACGTGTGAGAAGTGTTATGATTTATGGGAGCGAGACATGGGTCATGAATGTAGAGCAGCAACGAAGGCTGGAAAGGGTGGAAATGCGAATGGTTCGATGGATGTGCAGAGTGTCGTTGAGAGAGAGGAAGACAAATGATGGATTGCAAAAGATGATGGGAATAGAGCCTGTGATTGATGCTGTGAAGAGGAACAGGTTGAGATGGTTTGGTCATGTGTTGAGGAAGGATGAAAGTGACTGGTTGAGAAGAGTGATGGAAATGAATGTAGAAGGAAGTAGAGGACGGGGAAGACCGAGAAAGACTTGGCTGAAGATGGTGGAAGAAGAAATGCGGGCAAGGGGGTTAACAAGGAGAGATGCAGAAAATATGGCAAAATGGAGAAGATTGTCATGGGGACTGCAAGGCTAACCCCCGCTCTAGCAGGGAAAATGGCCTTAAAATGCATGTTGTTGTTGTTGTTGTTGTTTAGTCATAACCACGTCTAGAAGAGATGATGCTATATATCTTTTTTGGCCCGACCAACTCATCCACCATGTTCTGTCATACTCCGTTCATAAGTTTTTGAAACATTATGCTATGTATCTTTTTTGGTCCTATCACTCAATGGTGAAAAATCAATTAAAATCTAAACAAGACCGATAGTCTAACAATGGTGTAGCCAGGCTTGGATCAGCTGAATGGAGGATCTGCTGACCCCTGTGACCAGACCCTCAGCTCTGAATGGTGGACGTTTGTGAGGGACATCTATACACATATTTGAGCCGTGTGTGTGTGTGTGTGTGTGTGTGTGTGTGTGTGTGTGTGTGTGTGTGTGTGTGTGTGTGTGTGTGTGTGTGTGTGTAAAGGTCCTCATTTTCCGGCCACAACTTTTGGCCCACGGGGTTCAAACTTGCCTTGAAGACTGTACACCTCCTCAGGGTGGTTTTGCACAATATACCTCCTCGCCAACTCCCACACTTCCCATTCCCTCCACCAGGTTTGCTTCCATATAATCGGGTACAACTTTCACCCGTGGGGCTCACTCATACTTGGCATGAAGAGTGTCCATTCCCCCAGAATGGCTTTGCACTATTACCTGCTTCTCCACCAACCCCCAAACTCCCCTCTCCCCAGCCTTCCTCCCTTACTCCTCACCCATCTTCCCACCTCATTTCAATCTTTATGGACTAGCAGAAAAATTCTATATTTTCACATCGTTCATCCCACAATAATCTCACCGGTGTACCGAGCAATGGTCAACAGAACAATGGCCAACTGAACAATGGTCAACCGAACAATGCGTGCGGAATTGCGACGTGCAAGTGTCGATACTGGAAGGAAGACCCCAACCCTTCCCATCCTCATCCCTCAAACTCAGGTTCACCTGGGCGACCAGGTATCTCCAACCCCTCACTTTCTAAACCCACGTCCCTTCCTCCTCCCCTCACCAACGCCCCCACATTACGCCACCCCAATCCTACCCACTTCTCCACATACTCAGATTTCCCCAGGCATAGAACGAGTATCTCGGCTCGTACCGGTACATACATACACCAGATGGACAGACAAACGCCAGACAGCATTTCCCTACGGGCTTCGCCATAAAAAATGATCTTATCCGCATCCGGATCTTCACCAAAATCGAATCAATTCGTCCTTGTCACACACCCAACCTGTCCAACAAATTTGGTCCGAATCCGTCCACACGGTTTTAAATTATCCTCTTCACAGACACAAGTGAAAACATTACCTCTGTCCACCTGCTGTGACTGACGGAGGTAATGAGTCCACACTCAATCAATGGGGGTTCAGTTATCACCCTCCATTCCGCTTGTGCAATCATTACTGTCGTGCCCCATGATTACATCGATGACGTGTATGGTCATGTGACCTGTGACGCGTGAAGTGGGCGGGCCGGCCCCGGCGGGGAAAGCAGCGGAGAAGGAAGAAGATAGATAAGATATCTCGCAGTGTCAAGGTAACAGCCTGTTATTTGTATTCCTGTGAGCTATTACAAACAACAATAATACATATTGACCGATAATTTATTTTAAAATGCTTGACGGAGGATTTATTTATAATTTTGTCCGTGATTTACACATCTTTACAGCACAGCCCCGTCATGATGTGTGGTAGGCCTAGGCCTACGTATTCTCAAAATGGACTCCAGCATTACCGGACGTGCTCAATACCACATTAAAAATAACTTCATTACCAAAATCATCGTCATTAGAGATTTATTTTAATTACCAAACAGATTTTTCAAGGCCAGCACCGTAGCCTGCCTTTTTATAATAAAAAAAGGTAAAGAAAATTAAACATTTGAACAGCCTTGGACGTGCACCTTGACCCCACGGCCAAGGCACACCGTCTATCAAGGCTGTCCCATTACATTAGCATACACATGCACTTCAACCCCAAGCCCAAGGCTGAAGCACATGGTCATTGAAAACACATGCATCCTGACCCCGAAGGGCCCGAACGCGTGGTCATACAATTGAACTCCTCCTCCATAGGAGTGATTCTACCAGAAGCCACCGACGAGTTTTCAGCTGTTCAAAGCTCCTTTATTCCAACTGAACTAACTCGCGACCGGAACTCATAAATCATTTATAACGCAAAAGCACTCTTCGGGGGCGTGGCTCCAACAACCGTGCGCACGCCACGCCCATACAATCAATAGCCCCACTGGTCCCGTGCCTGTGGATTATGTCCCAATGGGGGTAACCCCCACTAAATGATATTTGACAACCGTGAAATTGGCGCCATTTTGTTACCGAATCTTTGCAGATTTTCAGAAGTGTTTGTGTGAACACATTTCGACATATCGAGTTTAATTCCTTGGAATATATTATACTGGACCTGTATTACTGTACCTGTACAGTGAGAGGTACAAATTGACTTGGTTTTCCTCCATTATTGTTTTTGACGTTTAATTACAAAATTAAAAGGTTGAGTTTTTTTTTTAGTAACATCTCGTATGTATGTATGTATGTATGTATGTATGTATGTATGTATGTATGTATATATGTATGTATGATGACACGAACATCTCGGGCACAAAGTTTGAGAGTGAATACATTTGGGGGACAGCCTTGAGAACCTGTTTGGATGAATCCAAATGAAGAATCCAGTCCCGCTATTTTGGACTTCAGGCAGGCCCTGAAAACCATCGCAGTTGCACAGTTTGTTTTGTGCCCATCACCAGGTAGGAGGTACCAGGTGGACGACCTGAAATACCTGGTGGAATTCCTCGACGAATTGACGGATTCTCCGCAAATGGATCCACCATCACTGATCCAGTCACCTCCGCAGTTCAGGAGCTTTTCGTCTCGCTCAACCATCAACCAATCAGAGCAAAGTAGCCTGAAAAATCTGCAGGTTAGCTATTGCATCGCCTAGTAACCTAGTTGAAGAAAAGGGAAGAATCTCTACTCATCATGTTTACCTGCAATGGAGCAGTCATCATCTGAGTGAGGGGAGGTTTCAGAAACTGACATAATGGAAAGGGGCTGATCCACAGCATTGATGAATGGATGCAAATCCCACAGAAAGCTGGAAATATCTTCCTGGTGTCTCAAGACAACCTTGGTAGCGGAAACAGCTTGAAGGCAAGACCAGAAAGCTGGAATTCTCTTCCTGGTGTCAAGACAAATTTGGTAGCGGAAACAGCTTGAACGCAAGATCAGAAAGCTGGAATTCTCTTCCTGGTGTCAAAACAAATTTGGTGGTGGAAACGGCTTGAAGGCAACATCAGAAAGCTGGAATTCTCTTCCTGGTGTCGAGACAAATATGGTAGCGGAAACAGCTTGAACGCAAGATCAGAAAGCTGGAATTCTCTTCCTGGTATCTCAAGCCAAACTTGGTAGCAGAAACAGCTTGAAGGCAAGATCAGAAAGCTGGAATTCTCTTCCTGGTATCTCAAGCCAAACTTGGTAGCAGAAACAGCTTGAAGGCAAGATCAGAAAGCTGGAATTCTCTTCCTGGTATCTCAAGCCAAACTTGGTAGCAGAAACAGCTTGAAGGCAAGATCAGAAAGCTGGAATTCTCTTCCTGGTATCTCAAGCCAAACCTGGTAGCAGAAACAGCTTGAAGGCAAGATCAGAAAGCTGGAATTCTCTTCCTGGTATCTCAAGCCAAACTTGGTAGCAGAAACAGCTTGAAGGCAAGACCAGAAAGCTGGAATTCTCTTCCTGGTGTCGAGACAAATATGGTAGCGGAAATAGCTTGAACGCAAGATCAGAAAGCTGGAATTCTCTTCCTGGTATCTCAAGCCAAACTTGCTAGCAGAAACAGCTTGAAGGCAAGATCAGAAAGCTGGAATTCTCTTCCTGGTATCTCAAGCCAAACTTGGTAGCAGAAACAGCTTGAAGGCAAGATCAGAAAGCTGGAATTCTCTTCCTGGTATCTCAAGCCAAACTTGGTAGCAGAAACAGCTTGAAGGCAAGATCAGAAAGCTGGAATTCTCTTCCTGGTATCTCAAGCCAAACTTGGTAGCAGAAACAGCTTGAAGGCAAGATCAGAAAGCTGGAATTCTCTTCCTGGTATCTCAAGCCAAACCTGGTAGCAGAAACAGCTTGAAGGCAAGATCAGAAAGCTGGAATTCTCTTCCTGGTGTCGAGACAAATATGGTAGCGGAAACAGCTTGAACGCAAGATCAGAAAGCTGGAATTCTCTTCCTGGTATCTCAAGCCAAACTTGGTAGCAGAAACAGCTTGAAGGCAAGATCAGAAAGCTGGAATTCTCTTCCTGGTATCTCAAGCCAAACTTGGTAGCAGAAACAGCTTGAAGGCAAGATCAGAAAGCTGGAATTCTCTTCCTGGTATCTCAAGCCAAACTTGGTAGCAGAAACAGCTTGAAGGCAAGATCAGAAAGCTGGAATTCTCTTCCTGGTATCTCAAGCCAAACCTGGTAGCAGAAACAGCTTGAAGGCAAGATCAGAAGGCTGGAATTCTCTTCCTGGTATCTCAAGCCAAACCTGGTAGCAGAAACAGCTTGAAGGCAAGATCAGAAGGCTGGAATTCTCTTCCTGGTATCTCAAGCCAAACCTGGTAGCAGAAACAGCTTGAAGGCAAGATCAGAAAGCTGGAATTCTCTTCCTGGTATCTCAAGCCAAACTTGGTAGCAGAAACAGCTTGAAGGCAAGACCAGAAAGCTGGAATTCTCTTCCTGGTATCTCAAGCCAAACTTGGTAGCAGAAACAGCTTGAAGGCAAGATCAGAAAGCTGGAATTCTCTTCCTGGTATCTCAAGCCAAACTTGGTAGCAGAAACAGCTTGAAGGCAAGATCAGAAAGCTGGAATTCTCTTCCTGGTATCTCAAGCCAAACTTGGTAGCAGAAACAGCTTGAAGGCAAGATCAGAAAGCTGGAATTCTCTTCCTGGTATCTCAAGCCAAACTTGGTAGCAGAAACAGCTTGAACGCAAGATCAGAAAGCTGGAATTATCTTCCTGGTATCTCAAGCCAAACCTGGTAGCAGAAACAGCTTGAAGGCAAGATCAGAAAGCTGGAATTCTCTTCCTGGTGTCGAGACAAATATGGTAGCGGAAACAGCTTGAACGCAAGATCAGAAAGCTGGAATTCTCTTCCTGGTATCTCAAGCCAAACTTGGTAGCAGAAACAGCTTGAAGGCAAGATCAGAAAGCTGGAATTCTCTTCCTGGTATCTCAAGCCAAACTTGGTAGCAGAAACAGCTTGAAGGCAAGATCAGAAAGCTGGAATTCTCTTCCTGGTATCTCAAGCCAAACTTGGTAGCAGAAACAGCTTGAAGGCAAGATCAGAAAGCTGGAATTCTCTTCCTGGTATCTCAAGCCAAACCTGGTAGCAGAAACAGCTTGAAGGCAAGATCAGAAGGCTGGAATTCTCTTCCTGGTATCTCAAGCCAAACCTGGTAGCAGAAACAGCTTGAAGGCAAGATCAGAAGGCTGGAATTCTCTTCCTGGTATCTCAAGCCAAACCTGGTAGCAGAAACAGCTTGAAGGCAAGATCAGAAAGCTGGAATTCTCTTCCTGGTGTCGAGACAAATATGGTAGCGGAAACAGCTTGAACGCAAGATCAGAAAGCTGGAATTCTCTTCCTGGTATCTCAAGCCAAACTTGGTAGCAGAAACGGCTTGAAGGCAAGATCAGAAAGCTGGAATTCTCTTCCTGGTGTCGAGACAAATATGGTAGCGGAAACAGCTTGAACGCAAGATCAGAAAGCTGGAATTCTCTTCCTGGTATCTCAAGCCAAACTTGGTAGCAGAAACAGCTTGAAGGCAAGATCAGAAAGCTGGAATTCTCTTCCTGGTATCTCAAGCCAAACTTGGTAGCAGAAACAGCTTGAAGGCAAGATCAGAAAGCTGGAATTCTCTTCCTGGTATCTCAAGCCAAACTTGGTAGCAGAAACAGCTTGAAGGCAAGATCAGAAAGCTGGAATTCTCTTCCTGGTATCTCAAGCCAAATCTGGTAGCAGAAACAGCTTGAAGGCAAGATCAGAAAGCTGGAATTCTCTTCCTGGTATCTCAAGCCAAACTTGGTAGCAGAAACAGCTTGAAGGCAAGATCAGAAAGCTGGAATTCTCTTCCTGGTATCTCAAGCCAAATCTGGTAGCAGAAACAGCTTGAAGGCAAGATCAGAAAGCTGGAATTCTCTTCCTGGTATCTCAAGCCAAACTTGGTAGCAGAAACGGCTTGAAGGCAAGATCAGAAAGCTGGAATTCTCTTCCTGGTGTCGAGACAAATATGGTAGCGGAAACAGCTTGAACGCAAGATCAGAAAGCTGGAATTCTCTTCCTGGTATCTCAAGCCAAACTTGGTAGCAGAAACAGCTTGAAGGCAAGATCAGAAAGCTGGAATTCTCTTCCTGGTATCTCAAGCCAAACTTGGTAGCAGAAACAGCTTGAAGGCAAGATCAGAAAGCTGGAATTCTCTTCCTGGTATCTCAAGCCAAACTTGGTAGCAGAAACAGCTTGAAGGCAAGATCAGAAAGCTGGAATTCTCTTCCTGGTATCTCAAGCCAAACCTGGTAGCAGAAACAGCTTGAAGGCAAGATCATAAAGCTGGAATTCTCTTCCTGGTATCTCAAGCCAAACTTGGTAGCAGAAACAGCTTGAAGGCAAGATCAGAAAGCTGGAATTCTCTTCCTGGTATCTCAAGCCAAACCTGGTAGCAGAAACAGCTTGAAGGCAAGATCAGAAGGCTGGAATTCTCTTCCTGGTATCTCAAGCCAAACTTGGTAGCAGAAACAGCTTGAAGGCAAGATCAGAAAGCTGGAATTCTCTTCCTGGTATCTCAAGCCAAACCTGGTAGCAGAAACAGCTTGAAGGCAAGATCAGAAAGCTGGAATTCTCTTCCTGGTATCTCAAGCCAAACTTGGTAGCAGAAACAGCTTGAAGGCAAGATCAGAAAGCTGGAATTCTCTTCCTGGTGTCGAGACAAATATGGTAGCAGAAACAGCTTGAACGCAAGATCAGAAAGCTGGAATTCTCTTCCTGGTATCTCAAGCCAAACTTGGTAGCAGAAACAGCTTGAAGGCAAGATCAGAAAGCTGGAATTATCTTCCTGGTATTTCAAGACAAACGTGGTGGTGGAAACGGCTTGAAGGCAAGATCAGAAAGCTGGAATTCTCTTCCTGGTGTCAAGACAAATTTGGTAGCGGAAACAGCTTGAACGCAAGATCAGAAAGCTGGAATTCTCTTCCTGGTATCTCAAGACAAGCTTATTAGCGGAAACTACACACACTTTTTAAAAGAAACTTGACTACAACCTTCATCACCCGTGATGTACCAAAGTTTGTTCACTGCATTAAAAAAAATGGTGGGGGGGGGGGGGGGGGTGAGAGGGCCTATGGGGAGGGGGCGGGTTTCCCCCCAAAACAGGTATTTTTGTGTGTTTAAAGTCTTATGATTTATTTGTATGATTCTACATGCTGCCCTGTGTCCGAGCAACCATTGAAATTGGTTTAAAATACCTTTAGTCGGTGTAGTATACTGCTCTATTCTACCAGGTGAGAGCCCAGGGGTATTGCCCCCATTTTTATTATTGATTATTGAGAGAATTTTTGTTGTCTGTGCTTTGCAAGTTTCCTTTTAAAATGTAATCTCGATGAAAACTTTGGACTCAAAATGATAATTTCATCATTTGAACATCTGTCTAGAAAGGAAATTTGTCAACTCGATCTTCCCTTCTTATTATTATTTATTTATTTAAGTACAAGATCTAAGGCTCGTCGTGAAGCTGCCCCTCACATATCTCACACACTTGGACATATAGACAAGACCCACCACACAATTCTGTTAGACTAGACAGACACAGCCACTGAGCTAGAGGGAAGTGCCGTCACTTCCCGGGGCACTCGGAACCAGCGAAATAACGTGCTCAACATTAGAGGGGGTCAAAGACATGAATGGAGAATTTGTAATCTACAGCGGTATTTTAAAAAATCGTGAAAAATGTCCAGGGTGAGGGCCTCCATCAGTGCAGGTAGGGTTAAACAACATTACATGTTTTTGCTTTATATTCACAAGTTTACTTTGTATTTCAAATTTTATCTTCAAGTCTTTAAACATTCCCTTTTCCTTGTCCACTTCCACAGGCATGGCTGGCTGTGAATCTTCACATCGCCCTCCAACCCTAGACACGTAAGGATTTGCACTTATTTTCATCTTTACTCCAATTATTGAGAAATGTTCATGCAATGGACAGAAGCACTTGGTGGTGTGGAAGATTTTTTAAATTAAAATTTACATCCAGACACACTCACACACACGCTGATATATATTTTATGCTTGCGTGGTTATACATATATACCTACGGGGATGATACAGGGTAAAATGGATTTTAAGTGGATAATTATAGAGTTGACACGCAGGAGTACGCGGCGTTGCTGGGTGGGGGGGGGCAGGAGAGGGAGGGGCGAGTTAGGGAGTGGGGGGAGGGCCGAGGAAGGGAGTGGGGGGAGGGGATAGAGGGGTAAGGGGAGAGGGAGGGGAGAGACATACTACATATACATCTTTTTGGGGGGGTGGCTTTGACAGGTTCTTCCATTTTGGTGGCGGGGGGCGCGAGCTGTGGGTAAGGGAAGGAGGAAAAATTTACCCGTGCAAAGACTGCTTTAACCTCAGTATGAGAGGAAATTGTAATACCATCTGCCATCGTCACCAGGTGGCGCTACACGGTTTACATTTACATAGAGAATTCATGCCCCTCCACCGGTCGGTCCCCCACACCTATGTTAACCCTCGGACAAAGTTGTATTTGTATTTGTAACCCGAGTAAAGTATACAAGTGTTTATAGCTGGGGTACCCGGTGTTGCTCAAGCAAAAAAGAAACATTAACATATTTGTTTAAAACTCGTAAAATGGAAAAGCAATTACATCCAAATCAGAATCCATCACAATTACATACAATTACATCACATGTGTACTTGTATGTAACTGTCATGAATCAAAAACGCTTCGGCACTATAGAGCGATTAAAAAAACAAACAATAAAAACAACAACAACATTTGTTTGCCGAAACACTCCCAGGCACTCACTGATGAACCTCTGAAAGTTTGACAAAGATCCGTTCAGCCATCTCTGAGAAAAATGGTGACACCCTGACAGACCAATGGCTCCCTTATATAGTAGATTTTAATGCAGTGGAGACTTGTGTTAAAATTATTTCTGCTCTGAGGGTGAGGGTGGTGTGTTTGGAGCAATCTTGTCGTGATGGTGAAGGGGGAGTGAAGGCCATCTCTCCCTGTGGAGGGGGGGGGGGGGGGGCGTTTTTGGACGTGTTTTCCCTCTTCTAGTGCGTGTTTGGTCTAGTGGAGGACCGTGAACTTTTATTTTCTTTTAATGTTTCACTATGATCGGGACTTTTAATCTGCTTAATATGCCTGCTTTGCTTTCTTGTACTATTATGCCTTTCTTTTCTCACCATATTTCGATAATTTTGTTCTAGCTCGAGTTTTCATTCACTTGCTAAAGATAAGATTACACATATGCCTTGTATTTTGTATAAAGATCTGATGTGCTTACAATGCTTTTGAGAGGGCACTGGAATTATTTCCTATCTCTCTCCCATGTGCGTGCCTCCTCCTATCCCTATATCTCTCCCATTGTCTCTCTCCCATCTCTCCCATGTGACCGGCAGAGAAGATAACCGAGAAGGAAGTTGAGGAAGCGATAAAAGCAATGAAGAGTAGAAAAGTGGGAGGGCCGACGGGAGTTGTGGGAGATATGTTGAAGGCAGCGGGAAATTGGGGTGTGAAGAGAATGACAGAGATCTGCAATCTGGTGGTGAAAGAAGGCCGCATTCCAGTGGATTGGGAACTGAGTACCCTCGTCCCTCTATACAAGGGGAAAGGTGACCCTCTGGACTGTGGCTCGTATCGAGCGATAAAGTTATTGGAGCATGGAATGAAGGTATTGGAAAGGGTGTTGGAGAAGAGGACAAGGAAGAAAGTGAAGATTGACGAAATGCAGTTTGGATTTATGCCAGGAAGAGGAACGACAGACGTGCTTTTTATTGTGAGGCAGTTACAGGAGAAGTACATGGAGAAGAGGAAGAAGTTGTTTCTTGGGTTTGTTGATCTGGAGAAAGCATTCGATAGGGTTCCACGTGAAGTAGTGACATGGGCATTGAGGAAGTTAGGAGTGGAGGAATGGTTGATCAGAGTAGTGATGGCAATGTACAAAAGAGCACGCACAGCTGTAAGGACGAAGGACGGGAACAGTGGTGAGTTTGAGGTGAAGGTGGGAGTGCATCAGGGGTCGGTACTAAGTCCACTACTATTTGTAGCTGTGATGGAGGTGCTGGCTCGGAACGTAAAGGAGGGTTTACCGTGGGAGTTGTTGTATGCAGATGATCTGGTGTTGATTGCAGAAAGTATGGATGGACTGAAGGAGAAGATGAACAACTGGAAGGAATGTATGGAAACAAAAGGTCTGAAGGTGAATATCGGAAAAACGAAGGTGATGGGAAGTGGTAAAGCATGTGGTGAGGTGGAAAGAACTGGGAAGTGGCCGTGTGCTGTGTGCAGGAAGGGTGTCGGAGTGAATTCCATTCAATGTACAATGTGCGCTGAGTGGGTTCATCAAAAATGTAGTGGTTTGAGAGGGTCATTAACCAGTGTGGCAGCTACATTCAAGTGTAAGGTGTGCACAGAGGGAGCTGCAGATGGAGGAAATGTTGAGTTGGATCTTGGAGATGGCGTGAAGCTGGAAGGTGTGAAAACATTTTGTTACCTAGGAGACATGCTGAATGGAGAAGGTGGATCAGACTCGGCAGCGGTTGCTAGAGTGAGATGTGCATGGAAGAAGTTTCGGGAACTGAGTGGCATGCTGACGAGGAGGGGAGTGTCGTTGAAGCTGAAGGGAAAGGTGTATGCTGCATGTGTGAGAAGTGTTATGATTTATGGGAGCGAGACATGGGTAATGAACTTAGAGCAGCAACAAAGGCTGGAAAGGGTGGAAATGCGAATGGTTCGGTGGATGTGCGGAGTATCGTTGAGAGAGAGGAAGACAAATGATGAATTGCGAAAGATGATGGGAATAGAGCCTGTGATGGATGCTGTGAAAAGGAACAGGTTGAGATGGGTTGGTCATGTGTTGAGGAAGGATGAACGTGACTGGTTGAGAAGAGTGATGGAAATGAATGTAGAAGGAAGTAGAGGACGGGGAAGACCGAGAAAGACTTGGCTAAAGATGGTCGAAGAAGAAATGCGGGCAAGGGGGTTAACAAGGGGAGATGCAGAAAATAGGGCAAAATGGAGAAGATTGTCATGGGGACCACAAGGCCAACCCCCGCTCTTGCAGGGAAAATGGCCTTAAAATGCTTGTTGTTGTTGTTGTCTCTCCCATGTGCATGGCCAATAAAATGATGCAACCAACCCGAGGGATTGAAATATTCCAAAACAGTGGGACATGCATAATTTAAACAATGGTATGAAGCCAGACTTGGTGGCTTAATGGTTAGCATATTCACTCTGAGTCTGGGAGGTCAGCAGTTCGAACCTGGCCAAGTCATAAAAACTAAAAAATAACCACCTTTAGAGGCCATTTTTCCCCGCAAAGCGGGGGTTGGCCTTTTCGGGCACCGTGGTTGTTGTTGTTTTTTGGTCCCCTTTTTGAAGCAATGTTTTACGGCCAGATGCCCTTCCTGACGCCAACCCTTTTTGCCGCCTTTAACGACAAACAGGGAATTACCAGTGAACTGGTACTCAATTAGCCGACCTCGGAAGGATGACAGGCTGAGTCAACCGCCATGGCGTTAATTCAGCGATCGACCGGGATTCGAACCCAGGATCCTAGGATCCTAAGCCGGCACCCTAGCCGCTAGCCCAACACCAGGGTTAAAAGACTTTTATATGCCACGTGCTCCTTCCTTGCTTGATGCTCGGCGATTAATAGGTTAAGAGCACAGACAATCCCCATAGGTTGGCATTCATGGTGAGGGGGAAATTCCTCTTGAGGAAATGCCCCACTGAGTGCGTTGAAACAAAGCGACACCATTGTTGTGACGTCGCTGGTAACCAGTGTGCCCCAGGAAGTAACGGAACTTCCCCAAAACTCTGTGGCTGTGTTAAAAAAACAAAAAGAAAAACAACAAAGAGCAATCAGAGATTGCAGACCCTCGCCAGGACATGTTTTAGTAGTTTTTAAGGCTTTTGTGTTACAAGTATGGCGGCCTAACCACGTGACCGATGACATCATCATTGTTTTTTGATCATCATATAGATGATCCTCAATACATTTCATCTTGATCGGATAAAGTTTTGTACTTGTCGAATTATGACTTTATCATGGAGGAACCGATGACATCATCGTTACATATCTTATTCCCAATGGGGAGTACTTGACAATGAGCCATGTTTCAATTTTTTCCATGGAGCGGTTTCGGAGATGTAGAGGTGCAACGTTTATCCAAGATGGCGCCTGTACCACGCAGAGCCTCCGCTAGGTATGTGGGTGCCCCCCTGCAAACCTCAAGTGGGGGCCCTGCTCTATTGGAGGGCTAATAATATGGTGACAGATCTTCAGGTGAAGAATCGTTTCATACCTAGGTTCCAGAGGGGGTTAGCGAAGTATTCGCATGACCAGTTCTGCCTGTCTCTGCGTGTATCTGTCTTTCCACACCATCATGGGTAATGTATTGTCATATCTCGGCTATGCCTGTACCAATTGCAACGAAACTTGATAGGATAGTAATATGGGTCAACCAGAGTGTGATGTGTGGCCAACAATGAACCAAGTCAAATGTGCTGCGCTGCGCTCTGGGTGGTTTCATCAGGAATTTCTCAAGACAGCCTCTCAATTTTGTTTCTTCAACCTTCGACGCCTCTTGCTTTTTTATTTTTGCCGCTCCAGACTCGTAATGTCTCGGACTTCGGTTTCTGTGATTATCACTGTTCGTTATTGCCAGGATAGCTTATGTGAGCCTAATGCCGAGTATGTTAAAAAAGAAGATAAACGCTGACTCACATCCTAAAGGTACTTCCGCAAGATGGAGGAAATGACGTAAAATCGAGGAAATAATTCATAGTAAATTTCATTCGATTTACTTTGAGGTCGTTGGAAAGCTATTTAACAAGTAATAAAAACATTTAAAAAAATTAAAAAGGATGTAGGGATGTAACTGAAAAAAGTATGGAAACAAGAAGAAATGATCGATTATACTTGGAAAAAAATCAGTCTGTTTAAACATAAAGATACAGGTTTCTATTTTAAAAGTCCGTCTATCTTTCTGAATTGAATGTAAAAGATGTTTAATGTATGGCAGCATGAACCATTTAAGATTTTAGAATAAAGCGTGACAGACCCGCAAGGAGCACATAACAACAACTCTGCCACGAAAGGTCCGGTTTTGTGTTTCACTGTATTTTTCATCCTCATTGAGAATTGAGATTTACAGATAGAAATGCCATGTGGTTGTGAAATGCAACATGATGTCTTTGATTAAACCCATCAGTGAAGCAATTGGCATCCGGTGGGCACGCAGGATATTGTTATTGGAAACGTCTATGTTGCACAACTGGACTTTATGGAAAGATGCTTCAGCTGATGTGGGAGGCCCCTATTTGTGGGTGGCCCCCAGTGGCTGCGAGCTCTGCTGACGCCTAACGGAGGCTCTGGTACCATGTGACCTATGACGTCATAATTATGATGAAAATATTCTACAAGAGGAGGTGTTCCTATGGTGAAAACTTTGTGTCAATCGGATCAAGAATTGCAGAGAAAAAACAATTCATACTGATCGAATCGAGTGTTGTACTTGTCGAATTATGACGTCATAAAAAGGTACTGATGACATCATAATTGACATAGCTTATTCGCCACGGGGAGTTCTTTACAATGAGCCATGCTTTAATTCTTTCCATGGAGTGGTTTCAGAGATATGGAGGTGCAACATTTTTTGATTTTTCCAAGATGGCACTTGTACCACGTGACCTGTGATGTCATAATTACCATTACAATATTCTACAGGAGGAGGTGCTCCTAAGCTACAAATTTAGTGTCCATCGGAGTAACAGTTGCAGAGGAAATTTTTGTTTCATACTGATCAGATCAAGCGTTGTACTTTTGGGGGATGGTCTTCGTATCAAAGAACAGCAAACCCGGTATCGATGAATATGGACTGTTTATTACATACATACGTACGGAGAGAAATGCTCAATATGCAAAGTGAGAATATCTCTAAAATTCTCAAAACAACACCAGTATATATATATATAGGATTGATGTTTACCCCAAAGAACATGTTTCTGCTGCACAAGATAAGGGTGTGGTAAATGTCAAGCTGCCAATGCAACAACCCACATCCTGCCACATCAGCAAGAGAGAGCACATAACCACAATAACAGGATATGTTATTGCACATGATATAAACACATGATACAAAAATCTGCCCAGCAACAAGAATAGTTCTTTCTTTTTATCCTTCTTACCCAGCATGCCCTGCTTAATTGCTAAGCAATGGACCAAGTCCTTTATTATTCCTTTATACATCAGGGTTAGTCAATCAAATCCCACATACTTGTCGAATTATGACATCATAATGAAGGCATCGATGAAGTCATCATCATCAACAGATCTTATTCCCCATGGTTAGTACTTGAAAATGAGCCTTGTTTCAACTTTTTCCATTGAGCGGTTTGGGAGATATAGAGGTGTAACGTTTTTCCAATATGGCGTCTGCACCACGTGACCTATGACGTCATAATTATGAATAAAATTCTGCAGGCGGTGGCACTCCTATGGCAAATTTTCGTGCCAATCGGACCAACGGTTGCCGAGAAAATGATTTTTTCAATGCAGACACACGTATGCCACACGTACGGACGCAACCGAATGCCTAACCCTGCTTTTCACTTCGCAAGCACAGGGTAATGAATGCTTTTGGCAGCAGACGAGTTTGCCAAAATGTGATTATTCCGTTTGTACAATTACATCAAATGCGACATTATATGAGGGAGTTCAGTGATTAGGGATAGAACATCACCTGTAGACTTTGACTGTTGAAAGCCATTGTGGGCCAATGAAAGGAGGTTATGGGTTTCCAGATGAGTCATGCGTTGTTTTTACCCTGCGCTCACGAAGCAAAAAGCAGGGTTAGGCATTCGGCTGATTCCGTGCAGTAGGTGCGTATGTGTCTGCATTTTAAAAATTCATTTTCTTGTCAAACATTAGTCCGATTAACAAGAAATGTTACCACAGGAGCGCCTCTGCCTGTAGAATTTTTTAAATTCATAATTATGACGTCGTAGGTCACATGGTACAGACGCCATCTTGGAAAAACGTTACACCTCTATATCTCCCAAACCAATCAATGGAAAAAGTTGAAACAAGGCTCAATGTCAAGTACTCACAATGTGGAATAATATATGATGATGATGATGACTTCATAATAATTATTCGACATACAACAAACAACAACAGGCATTTTAAGGCCACTTTCCCTGCTAGAGTGGGGGTTAGCCTTGCGGGCCCCATGACAATCTTCTCCATTTTTCCCTATTTTCTGCATCTCCCCTTGTTAACCCCCTTGCCCGCATTTCTTTTTCCACCACCTTTAGCCAAGTCTTTCTGGGTCTTCTCCGTCCTCTACTTCCTTCTACATTCATTTCCATCACTCTTCTCAACCAGTCACTTTCATCCTTCCTCAACACATGACCAAACCATCTCAACCTGTTTCTCTTCACAGCATCCATCACAGGCTCTATTCCCATCATCTTTCACAATTCATCATTTGTCTTCCTCTCTCTCAACGATACTCCACACATCCACCGAACCATTCACATTTTTTTTTTTTTTTTTTTTTTTTTTTTTTTTTTTTTTTTTTTTTTTGTATACAAGATCGAGGCTCGTGAAAGAGCGAACATTAATCACACAGAAAGACAAACCGACACATAAAACATATAACATAGGGAGCGGTAGACAAGATGGGGAGAGAGGGGGAAGGACACAAACACAACATTTGAGAGCAGGGACCGAGAGACATGGAGACATCGAGAGATCTGAGAGAGGGCGAGGGATTTGGGGGGGGGGGGGGGGCGTGGGAAGGGGGCAGTGGGAGAGGTATAAAACAAATGGACACTGCCAGGACTTCCAGGAAAGAAGTTGGAATTTCAAACAAGGTGGATCTGGGGTGAATTAGCGGGGGTAGAAAAGATCAAGGTTTTGGATGGGGGAAGAAAGGAGATGGTGGTGAACAGCTGTTTTAAAGACCTGGAGGGAGGAGTGGGATTGAAGGGAGTGAGGGAGTTTGTTCCAGAGGCGGGAGAAAAGAGGAATGAAAGAGTGAAGGTGAGCGGAGAGCCGAGATTTCGGCAGTTTAACCATCAGAGGGTTGCTGGCAGATCTTGTGCGACCTGTAGGAATATTTGGGGGACAGAGCACAGAGAGAGCTGGGGGTGCAAGGCCGGAGAGGAGTCGGTAGAAGACAGAAAGACCACCTACCTGCCTGCGGTGAGTGAGTGAAAGGCCCTCAGAGATAGCTTCATCGCGGGAGATTCCAATAATTCTGAAAGCTTTGGTTTCAACAGCGTGAAGCCGAGCTAGGTGTGAGGCAGGAGCACCGGCCCATAGGGGAGAACAGTATTCCATTGAGCTGCGGATGAAAGCCTTGTATGTGGTGAGGAGCTCAGGTGTGCCGAGGAAGGACTTCGCTCGACGGAGGATGCCCAGTCGGCGACTGGCTTTGGAGGCCAGCTTGGAAATGTGGTTTTCCCAAGAAAGATCATGGCAGATAGTGAGACCCAAAATCTTGAGCGACAGAACTTCTTGGAGAGGATTGTTGAGAAAGTAGATGGGAGGGTTGTCCAGTCGATCTTTTCGGAGAGACATAGTAAGAGTGTGAGATTTGTCAGGATTGAAAGACATGTTCCACTTGTTTGACCAGTCTGTGATTTTGTCCAGGTCTTCAGAGAGTGAGGAGGCAGCAGACTGCCGATCTGAGGGAAGAGGAATGGAGCGGCAGAGAGTGGAGTCATCAGCAAAGAGATAGAGAGGATTTTCGAGAGAGTCAGAGAGATCATTGATGAAGACCAGAAAAAGCACGGGGCCCAGAACACTGCCTTGGGGAACTCCAGCCTGAACAGGAAGAGGAGATGAGAGAAACCCATTCAGGGCCACACGTTGACGACGACTAGAGAGGAAGTCCGCCAGCCATGCGTGGAGATTTCCATGGATACCAAAGGAGGAGAGTTTGGTGAGCAGAGCGGGGTGCCAGACCGTGTCGAAGGCACGTGATATGTCGAGGGAGACAGCTCTAATTTCCTGTTTGGCATTGAGGACCTCCATCCATTGTTGAGACAGCAGAAGCAGCATGTCCAGAGTAGAGTGACCTGGTCTGAAACCAAATTGATGATCAGAGATCAAGCCATTGGAGAAGAGGAAAGATTTCATATCAGAAGCAATGATGGATTCCATGACTTTGCTGATAATTGGGAGAAGGCTGATTGGTCTGTAGTTGCTAGGATCTGTTTTTGCACCTTTTTTGTGCAAAGCGGTGATGTTGGCTGATTTCCAAGCAGATGGCAGTTGACCTTGAGCAAAAGAGAGGGTGAAGAGAACAGAGAGAGGGTGAGATAGAGCAGCAGAGCAGGATTTTAGGACCCGTGGGCTGATGCCGTCGGGTCCAGTTGAAGAATCAGAGTCGAGGGTTGACAGAAACTTTTCCACCTTGTCAGGAGGAAAGGACACGGAGTCCAGGAGCAGCAGGGTACGACTGGGTATGGTGGGTACAGAGAGGGATGGGTTTGGGACACAAGATTTAGAGGCAAACACAGAGTTGAGGCATTCAGCTTTTTCACGTGCGGAGTCAGCTGTGTAGCCGTTTGAGGTAAGGGAGGGGATGGAGGGGGAACAAACACCAGAAACGGATTTGACCAGACGCCACCAGGATTTGGAAGAGGGAGACAGATAAGAGAGTTCGGTCTTGAGAACGGAGAGATATTGTTTCCTGGCTCTCCTGAGGGTGGACACACACTTGTTTCTGGCTTTGTGAAAGGAAATGAGATTTCCTTCCGTTGGATTTGCTTTCCAGGAGACGAAGGCAAGTTGTTTCTGGGCAACAGCCTCACCACAAGATTCCGTGTACCATGGACGGGAGGAAGGGTATGACAACTGAAGACGAGATGGGATAAATCTGTGCATGAGAGAGAGCAATTTACTTTGGAAGAATTCCCAGGATGAGTTGATGTCAGAGGTGGTAGAGATGGGAGACCAGTCCAGATGATTGATGGCTGCTTGAAGACCGTGCCAGTTGGCCTGAGTGAAATGCCAGACTCGTCTACGCTGAGCAGGCTCCCTGAGGATGGTCAGAGAGATGTCCACTTTAACAAGGACATGATCAGATGATCCGATCGGAGCAGAAGAAGAGCAGCAGACATTTTCAGGGAAGTTAGTCATAACCAAGTCCAGAAGAGAAGATGTTCCGTTGACTGAGATCCGGGTCGGGAAATTGACAGATTGTGTCAGTCCCAGTGAGTCGCAGAAGTCCTTTGCTGAGGAGCCATGGCTGGTGAGAGAGGTACCCACACCCAGCCAACTGGCATGATGACAGTTGAAATCACCACATATGAGGAAGAGAGAGTTGGGATGAGTAGATAGAAGTTGGTCCATATCATCAGACAGCGAGATGTAGATGGAGTCATCACTGTTTGGTGGACGGTACAACACACATATGAACAAGAGGTGGGAGCGAAGGGGAAGCCGTAGCCAGAGGTATTCCTGGGGGTGAGGTGGAGAGAGTGCAGTGCAGGGCGAGTGAGGAAGAGAGTTTTTGATAAAGATAGCAACCCCGCCTCCAGGACGAGGCTCAGGTCTATCATACCGGAGGAGGGAGTAGCCCGGGAGAGATACTATGGAATCAGAGACATCATAAAGGAGGAAAGTTTCTGTTAAGCAGATCACGTCTGGTTTGACAGAAGCAACCTGTATGGAGAGATCAGTTAAGTTTGAACGAAGGCCCCGGATGTTTGAGGTCCATACCGTTAATGAAGAGGAAGGGGGAGCATCAGATACAGAACAGGGGGGTGGAGCGGTAGGGTAAGATGTGGAAGAGGTGGAAGAGGTAGGGAGAGCTGTTGAAGGTGTGTCAGAGATTTCAGAATAGCTCGGAGAAAGGGAAGGATGGGGCGGACAAAAGGTTTGATGGTGATTGGGTGAGCCACAATGAGGTGTTATTTGAGGAGGGGGAAGAGCGAGGCAGAAGGTTGGGGGAGATGGAGGTGAGAGTTTGAAGGGGGAAGAAGCGGGGAGGACACTTTGAGGAGGGGGAGTGAGCGGGGGGAAATTGAGAAGCAATGAGGGTGGGGAGATTTGAAGGGGAGGGGTGAGGGGGGAGTTTGGGAGGGAAGGGACAAGGGGAGGGATTTGAAAGGGATGGGATATGGGGGAGATTTGGAGGGGAGGGGTGAGGCAGGAGTCTAGGAGGGGAGGGGCGAGGGGGCGTCTTGGCGGGGAGGGGTGAGGGGGTAGTTTAGGAGGGAGGGGGCAAGGGGGGAGATTTGAAAGGGATGGGTGATGGGGAAGATTTGGAGGGGAGGGGTGATGGGGAAGATTTGGAGGGGAGGGGTTATGGGGAAGATTTGGAGGGGAGGGGTGAGATTGGATTTTTGAAAGTGTACGATTTATGGGAAACGAACATTTATTGCAAAATGAGTTTCTTGTGATCTTCGAGTTAAAAATACGTTTAAGGACGCTGGATGGAGGATGGAGTGCAGGAGAGTTTAGGGAATGTAGAACAAAGGCACTATAGGAGATGGATATTTTTTTGGGGATGAATTGATTTGGTGAGCAAGTCGAAAGCAGCCTTTTAAAGAAGAAGAAGAAAAAGGTGTTATAAAATATGACGGAATACATAACTTGAGGGGAAAGTGTAAACATTGAAGGTTAATGAGTGAAAACTATCTGGGGAAATGGGGGAGAAACACGTGGTCGAAGAACGAAACAACGAATAAGAATGAATAAACGAATGAGAACAGAGAAGGAAATGTTTTTTTTTTTTTTTTTTTTTTTTTTTTTTTTTGAGTTGAGATTTACACAAGGAAGTAGGCTATGGGTGAAAAGTCTGGGAATACAGAGAACGAAAGTTATTGGATCACAAACGACGGACCACTGAGAGAAAAACAAAGCCTCAAGGTTGTACAGTGCACACTGTACAAGGCCTTGCTCGCGACACGGCAAACAGACGATCAATTTATGAAAGATAAACACCGAGAAACAACCAAAGTTGCACACAATAACTTCACACACCGAAAGATAAATACAGTTTCGACAAAATACAATTGTGAACAGACTTAACTTCGAAAAACGTGGAGACCGTGTGGAGCTTCGAAAATCCCTGCCGCCGTCGATTTCCGCCGTCGATTTCCACCCTTTCCAGCCTTCGTTGCTGCTCTACGTTCATTACCCATGTCTCGCTCCCATAAATCATAACACTTCTCACACATGCAGCATACACCTTTCCCTTCAGCTTCAACGACACTCCCCTCCTAGTCAGCACTCCACTCAGTTCGCGAAACTTCTTCCATGCACATCTCACCCGAGCAACCGTTGCCGAGTGTGATCCACCTTCTCCATTCAGCATGTCTCCTAGGTAGCAAAATGTTTTCACACCTTCCAGCTTCATGCCGTCTCCAAGATGCAACTCAACATTTCCTCCATCTGCAGCTCCCTCTGTGCACACCTTACACTTGAATGTATCTGCCACCCTGGTTAATGACCCTCTCAGACCACTACATTTTTGATGAACCCATTCAGCGCACATTGTACATTGAATGGAGTTCACTCCGACACCCTTCCTGCACACAGCATACGGCCACTTCCCAGTTCTTTCCACCTCACCACATGCGTTAACACTTGCCATCACCTTTGTTTTTCCGATATTCACCTTCAGACCTTATGTCTCCATACATTCCTTCCACTTGTTCATTTTCCCCTTCAGTCCATCCATACTTTCCACAATCATCACCAGATCATCTGCATAGAACAACTCCCACGGTAAACCCTCCTTTACATTCCGAGCCAGCACCTCCATCACAGCTACAAATAGTAGTGGACTTAGTGCCGACCCCTGATGCACTCCCACCTTCATCTCAAACTCACCACTGTTCCCATCCTTCGTCCTGATAGCTGTGCGCGCTCTCTCATACATTGCCATCACTACACTGATCAACCATTCCTCCACTCCTAACTTCCTCAATGCTCATGTCACTACTTCACGTGGAACCCTATCGAATGCTTTCTCCAGATCAACAAACCCAAGAAACAACTTCTTCCTCTTCTCCATGTACTTCTCCTGCAACTGCCTTACAATAAAAAGCACGTCTGTCGTTCCTCTTCCTGGCATAAATCCAAACTGCATTTCGTCAATCTTCACTTTCTTCCTTATCCTCCTCTCCAACACCCTTTCCAATACTTTCATTCCATGGTCCAATAACTTTATCGCTCGATACGAGCCACAGTCCAGAGGGTCACCTTTCCCCTTGTATAGAGGGATGAGGGTACTCAGTTCCCAATCCACTGGAATGCGGCCTTCTTTCACCACCAGATTACAGATCTCTGTCATTCTCTTCACACCCCAACTTCCCGCTGCCTTCAAAATATCTCCCACAACTCCCGTCGGCCCTCCTGCCTTTCTACTCTTCATTGCTTTTATCGCTTCCTCAACTTCCTTCTCAGTTATCTTATCTGCCGGTCCTAAAGCTGGGTTACTCTCTGTTGCCGTCCCATTCATTCTCTGCATTCAACAGCATTTCGATATATCTCTTCCATCTTCCGTTAATTCCGTCTGGGTCCACAATGATTTGTCCCACTTCATCCTTCAAGCAACTAACCCCCATCACATCGCACCTGTCTTTCGCTATCTGCTTTGCAATCCTGAATACCGCTCTCTGACCCTCTTCCAAATCCAAGCGTTCTCCGAACATTTTCCTCCATGCCTCCTGCGCCTTTGCTACCTTTTTCTTTGCAGCCTTCTTGGCTGCCTTATAACTTTCATGCTCTGCCTTTTTCTGCACCCGTACCCTTCGCTTTCTGCCACTCCTTGAACTTCTTCCTCTTCTCGTCAATCCTCTTTCCAACTTCATCATCCCACCACCATGTTTCCGAGTGCCTCGGTGGTCCTTTAGTCCATCCACATACCTCACCAAAGGCTCCCAACAGACTATCTTTCATTGACATCCAACCACTTTAAAGCTGTGTGTCCCAGAGGTGCCCCCTATCTCGCCTACGCACCATCAGGTAGTCAACGGTTGTCGTCGACCCACCTGATGTGTATGTAACAAGCTTATTATCCTTTTTCTGGAACTGAGTATTAGAAATCAACAAACCAGCTCCATCAGCAAACTCCAAAATCCTTTCACCTGCTCCATTCCTCACACCATATCCGTAACCCCCATGAACTCCCTCAAAACCGTCCATACTCATTCCCACATGTCCATTTAGGTCTCCTCCTAGCACAACAACTTCCTCATCTTTCACCTTTTCCATCAGCTTCTCTGTCGCACACCAGAACTTGTCCCTCTCTTCATCGCTCCGACCGACCTGCGGAGCATATCCCGAGATGACGTTCACCAAGAGCTTTCCAATCATCATTTTCACCATCATCAACCTTTAACTCACTCTCGTCACACTCACCACACTGTCTACAAACTCCTCAGAAAACAGGACACCAACACCATGTCCGCCTTCCGGGCACCCTAGCCACACAAACTTGTATTTCTGTCCCTGCCTACCTTTCATCATTCTCACACCACTTCCCTTCCATCTCGTCTCCTGCACACAACATATGTCTACTCTTCTTCTGACCAATACTTCCACCACTTCTGATCTCCCTGTCATTGTCCCTACATTCCATGTCCCAAACCTCAGAAACCGATCTCCACGTCGGGCATCAGACGTATCGTCGTCATAAATGGAGTGATTTCCACCCTTGCTCCGATCGGGTTCCCCACCTTGAGTTTTGACGAGAGGGAGTGAGAACCCCCACGGAGTACTTCGGGCTGTACCCTGCCCATATGTAATTGTCCCCCGTCGCACAGCGTAGCGAAAGGGGGACTATGGCTTTCCCCTCCGTCCGTGTGTCCGTGCGTGCGTGTGTGCGTGCTGGCGTGCGTGTTTGCGTACGGGCATGCGTGCGTGCGTAAGCGAAGGGCCGCATTCGAATTTGGTGTGTGGGTGCAACCCACGTCAAAATCCAAGATGGCCGCCGCCATGTACGTCTGATGCCATGTATGTCTGAACCTTGTGAGATGAATATCTTGAAACATAAGCGAAGTACCAACTTCTAATCTGGTGTGTGGGTGTATCTCGGCATAAGGAAGAACGTTATTGAAAATTGGGTCGCCACGTCAAAATCCAAGATGGCCCCCGCCATGTATGTCTGAACCTTGTGAGATGAATATCTTGAAAAATACGTGAAGTACCAACTTGTAATTTGGTGTGTGGGTGTATCTCGGCATAAGGAAGAACGCTATTGAAAATTGGGTCGCCACGTCAAACTCCAAGATGGCCGCCACCATATATATGTCTGAACCTTGTGAGCGAAATATCTCGAAAAATACGCGACGTACCAACTTCTAATCTGGTGTGTGGGTGTATCTAGGAACAAGGAAGAACGCTGTTTAAAATTGGGTCGCCACGTCAAAATCCAAGATGGCCGCCGCCATGTATGTCTAAACCTTATGAGATGAATATCTTGAAAAATAAGCGAAGTACCACCTTCTAATTTAGTGTGTGGGTGTATCTCGGCATCAGGAAGAACGCCGTTGAAAATTGGGTCGCCACGTCAAAATCCAAGATGGCCGCAACCATATATATGTCTGAACCTTGTTAGCGAAATATCTCGAAAAATAAGCGAAGTACCAACTTCTAATCTGGAGTGTGGCTGTATCTAGGCACAAGGAAGAACGCTGTTTAAAATTGGGTCGCCACGTCAAAATCAAAGATGGCCGCCACCATGTATGTCTAAACCTTATGAGATGAATATCTTGAAAAACAAGCGAAGTACCAACTTCTAATTTGGTGTGTGGGTGTATCTAGGCACAAGGAAGAACGCTGTTTAAAATTGGGTCGCCACGTCAAAATCCAAGATGGCCGCCACCATGTATGTCTGAACCTTGTGAGATGAATATCTTGAAAAACAAGCGAAGTACCAACTTCTAATTTGGTGTGTGGGTGTATCTAGGCATAAGGAAGAACGCTATTGAAAATTGGGTCGGCACGTCAAAATCCAAGATGGCCGCCTCCATGTATGTCTGAACCTTGTGAGCGAAATATCATATCATAGCATGTTTTCTGCGTCTTCCACTTTGTCAACTCGCATCACTTCCCCGACGGGGGACCTAGGTGTAACGCTTGTTGTAATTGGCATGGTTCCCTTTATATGAGAATGTTTTTATGGCCGGATGCCCTTCCTGATGCCAACCCTTTTAGTCGCTTCTTACGACACGCAGAGAAACGGTGTACCTATTCTAAACCGGGGTACACACCGGGTTATAATATGCGACATAATGTCATAATTTGACAAGTATAATGCTTGATCTGATCAGTAATAAAACAAATTTTTCCTCTGCATCTGTTAGTCCGATGGACACAGTTTCTACCATAGGAGCACCTCCTCCTGTAGAATATATTAAAATGACAATTATGACGTCACAGGTCACGTCGTACAGGCGCCATCTTGGAGAAACTGAAAAAGGTTACACCTCTTTATCTTCAAAACTGCTCCATGTATAAAATTGAAACATGGCTCATTGTAAAGAACTCCGCATGGGGAATAGGTGTTGTTAACGATGACGTCATTGGTATCGTAATTATGACATCATAATTTGACAAGGACAACGCTTAGTCTGATCAGTTTGAAATTTATTGAGCGTGATCTACACAACAATTACATTAGAGAATATAAATTTATTATGTAATCGCCCACGTGGTCTGGCAGCCATATTGGATCAAAGAAAAAAACCGTTCTAAAACAGAAGAGCTGGCTCGCACCAAGTTGACTGTGTAGGGTAAGTATTCTAAGAATACCATCTAGTTTTATCTGGGATTCAAACGCTTCGCTGACATTGGGTAGAAAGCTAACAGGCCGACAGTTAGAAGGATCCGATTTCTCACCGGAGCCTTTAAAGACAGGGACTACAGAAGCCTGCTTCAAGCTTAGTGGAAACACAGACTTTGACAGACACAAGTAATACAGTTTTGAGAGAACAGAAGACAGTTCAGGTGAACACATCTTCAAAGCAGGAATTCTAAATGATCCAGGAGATTTTGAAATGTCAAGACTTTGAATAATCTTATCAACATTCCTGGGTGTGATGATGATGGTGGAAAGCCTGGTGTCAAGACAGGAAGACGAACAGGAAATGGATATCTGTGGTCTTCAAGTGTGAAGTTTGCAGCAAAATGCTGAATGAAGAGGTTAACTTTGTCAATAGGAGAAATAAGAACTTCAGGGCCAACTTCATTCCTGTGGACAGGAATCGATGATCGATTACGGTTGAGAATGCTGTTAGCAATTCTCCAAAAAGCTGTTTATTTGAGATATAATTCCAAACAGATTCTGCATACTGTCGCTTAGCATTCTTTAATACTCGTCTACAGTGGTTGCTCGCAAGGCGAGACCAATGATGTGCCTCACTCGAGCCAACACGATGATACTGTTTGATAAAGTGATTGCGATGGGTGCTAGCATCAGAACAAGCCTGAGTGAACCATGGATGAGTGCGTGGTCTCACTTGGTACATTTCAGAAGGAATAAAGAGGTCTTCAAGGTCTTAAAGGGTATTCGGGGTCTTTTGAGTCTTTAAGGTCCTAGGGGTCTTTTGGGTCCTTGAGGTCTTTTGGGTCCACGGGTTATTTTGGGTCTTAAGGGTCTTCGGGGTATGCTTTGTAATAACATTAATATTATGCTATTATCATTACCTCTGCAACCAAAGGTGGATGGAGGTTATCTTCTCACCCCTGTCTGTTTGTTACTTGCAAAATCGACCTCGATTTTAAGATTTTTCAAGTACTGTATATTGGTCGATCGACTTTGTTATTCTGTCTGTTTGTTTGTCACTCGCCTACAGGTCACAATTCAGACAAATCGTCATGAAACTTTACCAAGTCGTAGAGGGAGGCACAACTGAGAAGCCTATTGATTTTGAGGTCAAAGGTTAAATGTTAAAGGTCATCTTGAGGTCAAATTTCTAAAATCATCAATTTTCATCTGAAAAATCGTCAGCGATTTAAACAACAAATGCATAGGGCATCGTTAAATTGGGAAAGTATTTTTGAGGTCAAAAGGTCAAAGGTCAACTCAAGGTCAAACTTCAAAAATCATCAATTTCATCAAGTTGATGTCTCCATGGCAAAAAAAAATTCTAGGGACATGGGGGGTTGGGGGGGGGGGGCGGGTGGATTTAGCAATATCGTGCCCTGCATGATGTCTTTCTTGTTTGTTTGTTTGACTGTTTGTGGACAGGATGTCAAAAAGTTTTGCACGTATTTGGACGAAATGTGATGGAGAGGTTAGGTATGTGGTGTGGTATCCATGCTTATGGTATCCATGGAAATCTCCACGCTTGTCTCGCGGACTTCCTCTCTAGTCGTTGTCAACGTGTGGCCCTGAATGGATTTCTCTCATCTCCCCTTTCTGTTCAGGCTGGAGTTCCCCAAGGCAGTGTTCTGGGCCCTGTGCTTTTTCTGGTCTTCATCAATGATCTCTCCGACTCTCTGGAAAATCCTCTATATCTCTTTGAGAATGACTCCTTCCTCCCCCAGCTCTCTCTGTGCTCTGTTCCCCAAATATTCCTACAAGACGCACAAGATCTGCCAGCAACCCTCTTCTGGTTAAACTGCCAAAATCAAGACTCTCTATTCACCTTCACGCCTTCATTCCTCTTTTCTCCCGCCTCTGGAACAAACTCCCTCACTAACTTCAATCCCATTCCTCCCTCCAGGTCTTTAAAACAGCTGTTCACCACCATCTCTTATCTTCCCCCATCCAAAACCTTGATCTTTTCTGCCCCCGTTAATACACCCCAAATCCATCTTTTTCAAATTACAATTTCTTTCCTGAAACTCCTTGTAGTGTCCATCTTGTTTATCCCGTGTACCACACCCCACCCCTCTCCCTTCCACAGATCTCCCGATGAAGTGATTCCTTCATGATTGTGTGATCATCACAGATGAGTGATTGAGAGTTAGGGTAAAAAACGATATATAGCACGATGTCGCAAAATGTTGGGGACGGATTCGGACAAAACTTGGTGGACGGGTTGGGTGTGTGAATTTCACAATCGAGTGATCTTAACACTAATATACACCTCAACACGCAATCTAATCCCCTGGGTGGGGAAAAACCCGCTGCAACCTCCATTGTATAACACCCTCGTCTCCCTGTCAAGTTTCATAGCGATTGGATAAGTGACAATCGATGTATCTCGGTGCAACAGACAGCCAGACAGATAGACAGACACCAAATTGCGTAGTTTAGTATGATGATTGAATGTCCTCCCTTTGATTTGATGTTATCTCCCTTTGCTTCATTAGCTTTTCAATCTTATTCCAATCAATCCCAGAATTGCGGTTGAGATTCAGCTGAACATTGCACAATACCTGTCTGAGAGTGATTTGATGTGTTTGTGCTGTGTCAATCAACACTTCCTGCTCCTTGCAAGTGACAAGTATGTATTTGAAAGGGGGGGGGGGGGGGGAGGGGGGGGGGAGGGGAGGGAAAGGATTTTTTTTTTTGACAGGAATAATACGTGTACCTTTATTAGGTTAGAAAATGATGTCACCTGTTTGATCAGCACTTTTACGCTGTATAAATGAGTAAAATTTTTGTGATTGCAGAATTAATTACATATATTTAATCCAACAGATAAAATGCATATATGCAGTTTGTGTACAATATGTGATATGCCCCTCGAATCCAGTGTGGGACCACCCCATTCAATCCAGTGTGGCACCACCTCCAAGCATGTAGTACATCCAGTGTGGCACCACCCCCTAGCATGTAGTGCAAGATGGACATTACAAGGACTTTCAGGAAAGAAATTGTACTTTGAAAAAGTACACTGTTCATACCAATTTAGTACGGCAGATAGGTGAAATATTTGGGAGAATTGTGACTTTGATGATACAAGCACGAGAGTTGGCACACATTTAGAGTATCCCCTAAGGAAGATATTTGGATATAGGGTCATCGCAGATTTGTCCTGTGACAACAATGGCGGCCATTTTTCAAAATGGCCTCCATTGCTTGTTATTTTACATATATTTGGTACATTACTGTGTATAAACTGTTGTTGTGGTCATACAAGCTTGACATTTGGCACATAATTAAAGACCCCCTAACTATAGGGTTATCATATATTTGTCCTGTGACAACAATGCTTTTAAAATGGCAACCATTTATATGGTATATTATGGTATATGGTATATGGTATATAATTTGTATAAACTGTTGTTTGAATCATACAAGTGTGGAAGTGTAAATTTATGAAGCAAGTAATTTCTATGAGCCACAACCTGCTTTCCTAGTCTGCAAGTTTTTGTGGTTTCCATGCAGAATGTGGGATTTTCTACAGTTGGCAAGTTATCTCCAACAATGACCAGGTTCGTTTGCTCGAGAAAAGTAAAACTCTTAGTATAGGCAATGGTAGATCGCATATTGCCATGGCAAAATCATTTTTATGACTGAGGGTAATATGATTAATAATATAATGTTGGATTTAGTAAGTTCCATGAGTTTTATAAGTAAGAGATATTGTTTTTCCTTAGTATGGCTGACAGCTGACATCGCAATGTCTGAGTAAATTAGTATTCAGAACTGTACATTGTTTGGTGAAAGCTAATTACTATGGGTGCTTGCTTGCCAAAGCGCTTGGTAAACAAATGTTCGTTATGACAAATCGTTTTCCGTACGAGGTCTGGAAAACTACCATTGTTTTAATAAATTAGATGTAAATATTTGTAGGGTGTGTCCCCTCCCACTTTTGCCTACGTGACTTCTGGGGGATGGTAGTTCCGAAATCCATCCTCAACTTAATGTTACAACTAGGTTTTGAGAAAAATTGTGTATAGAACTACAAAAATTGCGTGCAGTATTGAGTTTTAAAACAAAACGAAACTGAACAACGGTTCGGAAATAATAAAGTATAAAATCCATGTAGGCTAGCTCTCTCTGGCTCTCTGCTTCTCAGTAAAGATCTTTTGTGGGATTGCAGTATGATTTTGACTTATGAGGGAAAAGGTGAGTTTGCAGATTGAAAAAGGATGTGATTGTCATAGCTACTGAGTGACCTTTTGATTAAATAAGGACTTTCCTATTGTATATTTTCTAAATATTAAAGAATAAATGTCCCTGCAATGGCATTATAAAACGTTACTGCAACGTTTACACAACGTCATGATTGATATTGTCTTGGTGCCGAGAAGTCTGGACCAACACATTCTTCTCATTAAAGGATTTGTAAATGCAGATCTGCTCTCAGCTGGGGGCACTCCCACCTCAAGATTTCACTTGACCAATCACATTGTATCCCCCGATCCTTGCTCCCTCCCACCCAAGCTTTGCCCAACCAATCCTATTGCTCTCCTCCCCTCTCCTCGCTCCTCCCCCCTCCACTTGCTCCCTCCCACCCAAACTTTGCCCAACCAATCCTACTGCTCTCCTCCCTTCTCTTCACTCCTCCCTCCTCCACTTGCTCCTCCCACTTGAAATTGTATAAGAATCAGAAACTGATGTCCAGTTAGCAGGATTAGCACTGGAATTGTAAGATGTTGTAATGTTGTACTTTAGGATTTTCACTAGGTTTGTAATGCTGTACTTAGGATACTTCACTTGGCTGGTCGATTCTGTATGTTCATACTGTATGTCTACTGTATCCTATGCATGCTGGTGTTAGATATGACATTTCTTTGTGCATCTCTACTGTACCAGGATTTCACTTGGGACCTTCTGTGATGTTGCCTGTATACTGTGCATGCTACTGTATTTTTTTTTGTTTTTTTAATATACTGAATCGAGGCTTGTGAAAGAGCTGACATTTACTTCACAAACAATTCAACCAGACAAACAAAATATATAAGAAGAGGGAGCGGAAGACAAGATGGGGAGAGAAGGGGAAGCACACAAACACTTGAGAGCACACAACATTTGAGAGCAGGGAGATGTGTGGGAGGGAGAGGGCTTGGGTGGAGGAGGCATGGGAAGGGGGGAGGGGGGGTGGGGTGGGAGAAGTATAAAACACAAGGACACCAAGGACTTCCAGGACAGAAGTGGGTATTTCAAAAAAGTGGAATTGGGGTGAAATTAGCGGGGGTAGAAAAGATCAAGGTTTTGGATGGGGGAAGATAAGAGATGGTGGTGAACAGCTGTTTTAAAGACCTGGAGGGTGGAGTGGGATTGAAGAGAGTGAGGGAGTTTGTTCCAGAGACGGGAGAAAAGAAGAATGAAGGAGTGAAGGTGAGCAGAGAGTCTTGATTTTTGCATTTTAACCATAAGAGGGTTGCAGGCAGATCTTGTGCGACCTGTAGGGAATATTTGCGGGACATAGCCCAGATAGAGCTGGGGGGCAAGGCCAGAGAGGAGTCGGTAGAAGACGGAAAGACCACCAACCTGCCTGCGGTGAGTGAGTGAGAGGCCCTTGGAGTTAGCTTCATCGCGGGAGATTCCAATGATTCTGAATGCTTTGGTTTCAACAGCGTGAAGATGAGCTAGGTGTGAGGCAGGAGCACCAGCCCAGAGGGGAGAGCAGTATTCCATTGAGCCGCGGAAGAAAGCCTTGTATGTGGTGAGGAGCTCAGGTGTGCCAAGGAAGGACTTCGCACGACGGAGGATGCCCAGTCGGCGACTGGCTTTGGAGGCCAGATTTGAAATGTGGTTTTCCCAGGAAAGATCATGGCAGATAGTGAGACCCAAAAGCTTGAGTGACAGAACTTCTTGGAGAGGATTATTCAGAAAGTGGATGGGAGGGTTGTCCAGTCGGTCTTTTCGGAGAGACATCGTAAGAGTGTGAGATTTGTCAGGATTGAAAGACATGTTCCACTTGTTTGCCCAGTCTGTGATTTTGTCCAGGTCTGCAGAGAGTGAGGAGGCTGCAGACTGCCGATCTGAGGGATGAAGAATGGAGCGACAGAGAGTAGAGTCATCAGCAAAGAGATAGAGAAGATTTTCAAGAGAGTCAGAGAGATCATTGATGAAGACCAGAAAAAGCACAGGGCCCAGAACACTGCCTTGGGGAACTCCAGCCTGAACAGGAAGAGGAGATGAGAGAAACCCATTCAGGGCCACACGTTGACTACGACTAGAGAGGAGGTCCGTCAGCCATGCGTGGAGATTTCCATGGATACCAAAAGAGGAGAGTTTGGTGAGCAGAGCGGGGTGCCAGACCGTATCGAAGGCACGTGATATGTCAAAGGAGACAGCTCTAATTTCCTGTTTGGCATTGAGGACCTCCATCCATTGTTGAGAAAGCAGAAGCAGCATGTCCAGAGTAGAGTGACCAGGTCTGAAACCAAATTGATGATCAGAGATCAAGCCATTGGAGAAGAGGAAAGATTTCATATCCGAAGCAATGATGGATTCCATGACTTTGCTGATAATTGGGAGAAGGCTGATTGGTCTGTAGTTGCTGGGATCTGTTTTTGCACCTTTTTTGTGCAAAGCGGTGATGTTGGCAGATTTCCAAGCAGATGGCAGATGACCTTGAGCAAAAGAGAGGGAGAAGAGAACAGAGAGAGGGAGTGAAAGAGCGGCAGAGCAGGATTTTAGGACCCGTGGGCTGATGCCGTCAGGTCCAGTTGCAGAATCAGAGTCGAGGGTTGACAGAAACTTTTCCACCTTGTCAGGAGGAAAGGACACAGAGTCCAGGAGCAGCTGGGTACGGTGGGTACAGAGAGGGATGGGTTTGGGACACAAGATTTAGAGGCAAACACAGAGTTGAGGCATTCAGCTTTTTCACGTGCGGAGTCAGCCGTGTGGCCGTTTTAGATGAGGCAGGCGATGGAGGGGGAACAAACACCAGAAACAGATTTGACCAGATGCCACCAAGATTTGGAAGAGGGAGACAGATAAGAGAGTTCTGTCCTGAGAACGGAGAGATATTGTTTCCTGGCTCTCCTGAGGGTGGACACACACTTGTTTCGGGCTTTGTGAAAGGAAATGAGATTTCCTTCCGTTGGATTTGCTTTCCAGGAGACGAAAGCAAGTTGTTTCTGGGCAATAGCCTCACCACAAGATTCTGTGTACCATGGACGGGAGGAAGGGTATGACAACTGAAGACGAGATGGGATAAATCTGTGCATGAGAGAGAGCATTTTACTTTGGAAGAATTCCCAAGATGAGTTGATGTCAGAGGCGGTAGAGTTGGGAGACCAGTCCAGATGATTGATGGCTGCTTGAAGACCATGCCAGTTGGCCTGAGTGAAATGTCAGACTCGTCGACGCTGATTAGGCTCTCTGAGAATGGTCAGAGAGATGTCCACTTTAACAAGCACATGATCAGATGAGCCGATTGGAGCAGAAGAAGAGCAGCAGACATTTTCAGGGAAGTTAGTCATAACCAAGTCCAGAAGAGAAGATGCTCCGTTGACTGAGATCCGGGTCGGGAAATTGACAGATTGTGTCAGTCCCAGTGAGTCACAGAAGTCCTTTGCTGAAGAGCCACGGCTGGTGAGAGAGGTACCCACACCCAGCCAACTGGCATGGTGACAATTGAAATCACCACATATGAGGAAGAGAGAGTTGGGATGGGTAGATAGAAGTTGGTCCATATTATCGGACAGCGAGATGTAGATGGAGTCATCACTGTTTGGTGGACGGTACAACACACATATGAACAAAAGGTGGGAGCGAAGGGGAAGTCGTAGCCAAAGGTATTCCTGTGGGTGAGGTGGAGAGAGGGCAGTGCAGGGCGAGTGAGGAAGAGAGTTTTTTATAAAGATAGCAACCCCCCCTCCAGGACGAGGCTCAGGTCTATCATACCGGAGGAGGGAGTAACCTGGGAGAGATACCAAGGAATCAGAGACATCATGAAGGAGGAAAGTTTCTGTTAAGCAGATCACATCTGGTTTGTCAGAAGCAACCTGTATGGAGAGATCAGTCAAGTTAGAGCGAAGGCCCCGGATGTTTGAGGTCCATACTGTTAAAGAAGAGGAAGGGGGAGCATCGGATACAGAACAGGGGGGGGGGGGGGGGTGGTAGGGTAAGATGTGGAAGAGGAGGAAGAGGTAGGGAGAGCTGTTGAAGGTGTGTCAGAGATTTCAGAATAGCTTGGAGAAAGGGAAGAATGGGGCGGACAAAAGGTTTGATGGTGATTGGGTGAGGCGCAGTGAGGTGTTATTTGAGGAGGGGGAAGAGTGAGGCAGAAGGTTGAGGGAGATGAAGGTGAAAGTTGGAAGGGGGAAGAAGCGGGGAGGACGCTTTGAGGAGGAGGGGTGAGAGGGGAGTCTAGGAGGGGAGGAGTGAGGGAGAGTCTTGGAGGGGAGGGGTGTGGGGGGAGTTTAGGAGGGAAGGGGCAAGGGGGGAGATCTGAAAGGGATGGGTGATGGGGAACATTTGGAGGGGAGGGGCAAGGGGGAATATTTGAAAGAGATGGGTGATGGGGATGATTTGGAGGGGAGGGGCAAGGGGGTGGATTTGGAGGGGAGGGGTGATCTGGAAGTTTTGAAGGGGAGGGGTGATGGGGAAGTTTTTGAGGGAAGGGGTGATGGGGAAGATTTGGAGTGGAGGGGTGAGATTGGATTTTGAAAAATGTACGATTAATGGGAAACGAACATTTATTGCAAAATGAGTTTCTTGAGACCTTCGAGTCAAAAATACGTTTGAGGACGCTGAAGGATGGGTGGAGTTCTGGAGAGTTTAGGGAATGTATGAAAGAGGCACTGTAGCTGTAAGAGATGGAATTTTTTTTTGGAATGAATAGATTTGGTGAGCAAGTCGAAAGCATCCTTTTATAGAAGAAGAAGAAAAAGGTGTTATAGTTTTTGACAGAATACAGTTCTTCAGGGGACAGTTGAAACATTTTTTAACGACGTGAACACGTGATAACGAACAACGTGGTCGAAGAACGAACGAACAAATAAGAACGAACAATGGATAAGAACAGAGAAGGGAATATATATATATATATATATATATTTTTTTGAGTTGAGATGAAAACAGAGACAGAGACCGAACGTGAATGTGAAAAATAGAGACCGAAAGTAATTGCGAGCGCAATCGAAGAACCGCTGAGACAGAAACAAAGCCTCAAGCCAAGGTCAGACACGGTAGCCTACTAGTACTACACTAGGCCTCAGAATACGCGACACGAACTAACCGACGATTCTGTACACAGGTATGAAAAACCAACACCAAGAATACTATTAAAGACACACCAATAGTTACACACACCTAAGGAAAGATACAGTTTCGACAAAAACACAATTGTGAAAAGTTACTTAACTTCGAAAGCGTGCGCGCCTGGACAGCTTTGAAGAGACGTCATACAAAACTAGATGTATCCTTATGATGTTTTCTTTGTGCATCCCTACTGTACCAGGATTTCACTTGGGACCTTCTTTGAATCTTGCAATGTAATTTGTGAATTGTGATATGGTTTGATAAAGGTTATTGTTTCTTGCTGTGTATTTTATGGCAGACAGAAAGTGTTGTCCTCCTCGGGAATTAAAATTTGTGACTCTCTTCTGACATTGAATTTTTGGTTCATCTATTACATACTACTGTAGGAAAATATCCCTAACAATATGGCGACCGTGACTTCTTGCTAATTCTAGGACGACCTGGGAAAACAAAGACCTGAGCACAAAGCTGTACTCTCCTCTTTCCCTTGTCGCTTGGTAACGCATCTAACGAACTGATCACAGATTTTGATTCCCGAGTATTATGGTCACAGAGTGATGTATTGTGTTAACTATTTGTATCATCTGTCTGTCTGTTCTTGCATAAATTTGCAGTGTGGTGTGTTATTTGGTTGGCCAGGTTAGTTGGTTGGTGGGTATACCAGATGGTTGATCGCGTGAAATACCCCAGGAGTTTTTTTTCAAAGTGGTTTGTTTGTTGCCACTAGATTTGACAGGTTAAACAAAAACGTCCGCATTTTGTAGCGGTGGTTCTGAATAGTCACTTACTCTTACTGCAGAAAGAGTGGTGATGTTGTATGTGTTTTGTCAAAACTAGATTATATCTAAGTTTTGACCGGTTAAAACACAGGTGTCCGCATTCAGTGGCGGTGGTTCTAACTGTTTAACTCACTTGAGCAGTGGTAAAACAGTTATTTGATGTTGTGTAAAGTGAGTTGGTTGCTTATTTGTCACAGTAGGGTGACAGTTGTGTTTTTTTTGTTTTGTTTTTTTTAAGCTTGTTTGCCGATATCGAGCTGGACTTGGTGTCAGAGAACTGCTTGGGACATAAAATCGTGTTGTGTGTATGGTAAATTGCATTTTAGGTACATCAGTGTTGATTTGGTGCCTTGATTGCTTTGTGTTTCGGTCCTCATTGAAATTGATTTTGATTGATTGCTGATCATGATTTGTTTCCTCTCTAAATGTACGAGTTGGTTGTTCTTATATTTGTGTTATTGATCAACGACTTGTGATTTTGTAATTGTAAGTGCAATTGTTTTGCATTTGTTGTATTCGTTTGCGTGCATTGTACTTATAATTGTACAATTGTACTTGGAGGCTTGAACTGCGATACTTTGCAGAAATAAGATTAGTGCATTGTTGCTGGAAATTGACTCATCTTCGTGTGAGACGTGGGTAATTGTTGTCGGAAGAGGCAAGTAGGCCTTCCTGTCATAGGTACTTGTGTGCATTGATGTGCATAGGTACCAGCATCATGGTCCTGACTCAATTAAGGATGTTGGACAATGGAGTAAATGGACTGAAGGATATGCTAAGAACTTTCCTCAAGAAGGAACATTTGAAAGAAATAGATTAAATAGATTGGAGCAGGAACTGGAGGAAAGGGAAAAACTAGAGAATGTTAGCTGGAAATGTTTCCATAAATGGGATGTTGAAGGTAGAAATAGGGATGAGAAGATTAAGTTCTCTGAATTAAGGAGTGATGTGAAAGGTATGCAAAAGAGTATGGGAAAGTTTTCAAGCAAGTTGATGCCTCTCGAGGTAGGAAGCAAAATGGCATCTTCAGCCCCTGAATCCCAACTGTATTCTCAAAATGAATTAGATGAGATATTAAGACGTGAGAGTGAATCACCTTTGTATGGCAGACAACGACCTCCTACCTATGAACAAGCAGGGACTCAAGGAGAGGTACCTGGTGGTCAAGGTGCGCTTGGCATACATACACCTGTTGTGACATCTAGTGCACCTGTTGCACCTGTTCCACCTGTTGTGACACCTAGTGCACCTGTTGCACCTGTTCCACCTGTTGCCATATATACAGTATACACCTGTTGTGACATCTAGTGTACCTGTTCCACCTGTTGGCATACCTGCACCTGTTGTGATATCTCATGCACCTGTTCCACATGTTGGCATACCTGCACCTGTTGTGATATCTCGTGCACCTG
>NC_136265.1:177103284-177243364 GCF_964187855.1 Myxine glutinosa
GACAGATGGGAGGTTGCGATGTTGGTGCTGTGGATTCTATGAGACAAAGTACAGACAAATTTTGTCTCACTTCTAAAAAATATGTTGTGGATACGAAAAAAAAATTGTGGACAAAAGTGGGTATGTGATTCAACCTTTTGGTAAATATGTAAGGATGTAAAGATGTAAGGATGTAAGGTAAAATTAATTATGAAATTAATTGCTTTAATGAATAATCTTTCAGCATGCAAAGGGTAACAAGACATGGGATTTTAATGGGATTTGTAATGGGATTTTAATGGGATAAATATAAAAGATATTTGTTTTTTTGTCAAGAAAAAAAGTGACAATTAGCTGATGAGTCACCGAGGGCCAAACTTTAACCTTTGACAGCAGAGAAATTGTGTTCTGACAGCAAAAGACTTCCAAATAATATTTATGGCTGGATTGCTTCAAGAGAAATGACATACTATTTATAAAAATGCTATGAGATGAAATTATATTTTTGGTGTTGTTGTGACAGTAATTACCTAGAAAAATATATCTGAAGACTTACGGACATAATTTAGGCAAAATATGGCAGAATAGTTGTTGATAGTTTAGGCACATCTCAGAATGCTTGTTGATTTAAATTTCAAAGTCAAATTTTTACACCTTCAAGACTTCATAGCTACACTTACTCTCAGAGAAATTGATGGGACTTTATAATATTAATCTTTCTGTGTCACTAATAAGGCACAGAACATAAACAAAAATTTGTTAAAGGAATATAGTACTGATGAAATCTCCGTGTTTTTTCCACATGTAGTTTTGTTGAAAAACGGATGAAGATGAATAATTGACGATTATTGGCAAAATTTTGATGGGTCTAACTGTGGAAAGTGTTATTAAATCATAGGTAGAGCTTACAAGGAAACTAGGTGTTACTAGGAAACAAAAGTAGACAGACAAGCAAAATGAGTATAAAGACGTTGACCAACCAAGATGTTGCATATCTTTGTTGACGTTGTGACGTTTATTTCAATTATGGTAGGAATTAATAGAATTGCTATTAAATGAGAATTTTCAATTGGATGTTAAAGCAACGAAGAGTTTTATGGGATTATAAGGTCATATCGCGACGTCATGGAAAAGCTAATGTTAATTGTGGGATGTCAGAGGTAATGGTGTAGTTTAATGTTCACACTGTTTGGGAAAATAATGCTCTATGCAACATGATCCTAAAAAGAACCCATCCCTACATCTAAGGATCAGGGAGGGAAGGAATGGAAAATTTGAGGTATTAAAGTTACGAAACTCAAAATATCTAGGTTTGGATGTACAGTCATGAAAAAATTGAGTCATTCATTGGTTTGATGATACAAAAGTGTGGGGTATTTAGCATCGTCAGGCTAGCTTATTGGTTTAGGAATGTTTAGAGGTCATTACAATGTGATAATTACTTGTGTGATCATTTATGAAATTTCATGAACAGATATGTGAAATGGATCTAATTTGAGTGTGTATGAGAAAATCTGTTGCAGGATTCGTTCTGTTCTGTTCTGTTCAAGGTCGGACATGATCGTTGGAGAACTTACAGTAAATTTGGGAAAAGGAAGTGACTTTCCATAAAATTCTCACAAAAGATTTCATAGGAAGGAAGAGAATAAATTTGAATTGGAAATTCTGGAAAATTAAAATTAAAAGACCCTGTATTGGACTAACACGTGTGTTTAGGGGGGCATCATGGGGAATAGAACTGAAAGACAATTTTCGGAACAATTGATTTACCAGTTAATGGGAACGTTATGAGAGTCGCATGAAATTTAATGATAACATGACTCTCACATGGAAATCATAGGATATGAAGCTGAAGGGAAAGGTGTGTGTGTATGTGTGTGTGTGTGTGTGTGTGTGTGTGTGTGTGTGTGTGTGTGTGTGTGTGTGTGTGTGTGTGCGCGCGCGCGCAACGAAGGCTGGAAAGGGTGGAAATGCGAATGGTTCGGTGGATGTGCGGAGTATCGTTGAGAGAGAGGAAGACAAATGATGAATTGCGAAAGATGATGGGAATAGAGCCTGTGATTGATGCTGTAAAGAGGAACAGGTTGAGATGGTTTGGTCATGTGTTGAGGAAGGATGAAAGTGACTGGTTGAGAAGAGTGATGGAAATGAATGCAGATGGAAGAAGAAATGTGGGCAAGGGGTTAACAAGGAGAGATGCAGAAAATAGGGCAAATGGAGAAGATTGTTATGGGGACCGCAAGGCTAGCCCCCACTCTAGCAGGAAAATGGCCTTAAAATGCATGTTGTTGTTGTTGTTATCTGGCATATGAAAATATCTGCTATTAATCTTTTATAAAATTTTGGGGAGAATGGACCAAGGAAGGTAAAAGGGAGCTGGAAATGTTAATAATGATAGACCAGATGGGAAAACACTGAATAATATATTGTGGGACAAAAACATTGGTCTAAATGTTAACATTGTGTGTGGTTCTAAAAATTAATAGGCGAATATTGATGAGCAGACTTTAATAAATGACACCTACCCTGATATGGGAAAATAATAGTACAGAAAATTGGCAAAATTGATAAGGACTATGTATTATTATGATGTTGTGCAAGTACGAAAGGTTTGTGGTCACAGATTTCAAGGGAAATGGAAGTTATGTCATTGGGAAGTTTTCAAAATTTGTAAGGGATCTTGCATGGGTCAGCAAAGCATTTTTCAGTTTAATGGAAGTTGGATTTTGTAAAAAAATATACAGACATATGTGGGTACAGACATATATTCGGGGTAAATTGACAATTTTCTGATTGGATTAAGATATGAACATATATATGGTTTAATGTAACCACAGTATAAAATAATATACAGATTTGGGACATTTTGTAAACTTTTTGAATAATGAGAAAAGTCATAAAATTCATTTTATTTAGTGAATGTCAAGTTAATGGAAGTGTTTTATTTGATTAAATTTGTTCAATTTGTGTTCAAATGATCAATGTTTATCACAAGTCATGATAAATTAATGGAATTAATGCTCCAATTAATGGAATGAAATGTGAATCTTGAACCAGATGGAAAACTGGCCTCACTGAAGGAAGAGTGGAATTATGTGATATTTATAGTATTTTTAATGAATGGTGCTGATATTTTATACGGTGGATGAAAAGGGAAGGAAACGGTGCCCTGGGGGCATGCACCAGGCACCTGTTACATATACATGCACCTGTTCTATAGCTACTATCTGTCCTTTGAATGAACTGTTACGGATGAGAAGTACAATGATATTGTAATCATTGTTGAAATGTCACAAATTTATTTTTCAGATTGTAGGTTATTTGAGGTCTAATGGGATGTTAGGAGCATTTTGAAAAGAAATATGGATACATGGCATTACTAAAAAAAAAAACCAGGCAATTGAGAGTTCTTGGGTTAATAGGATATAAATAAATGCATCTACAAGTTGATGGTTTATAAAAATTTTTTAGTTCTGGATGATACTTAACGATGAACAATGTTGACAATATACAAAGAATGTGACTTGTTATTTTTTGGGGGGGAAAACATGTTTAAAATAATTGGCTAAGTTTTAAAAATGAAGATGTTTCACAGAACTCTTACGATTATTTATATGAATAACGGACTATTCCATGGCGAGAGAAAATGGTTGATATTAATAAAAAGAAGAGGAGGAAAATACAGATCTTGGCAACAGATTTGTAAAATAATGAATGTGAGATAATGAAAATAATGTGAAAAAATTGTTAAGGATGGGAAAATTGAGGCCTATTGTATTATTATTGTTATTTTTTGTTTATTTGTCATAAAATAAAGAAAAAAAGGGGGAGGTAATGATGATTTCAAGGAATTATGTGCTGAAAGTAATGTGAATCATATAAATATGTGTTTCAGACATTTTTTTTGTTGGAAGATTGATACGAAGGAGATCTGTGATAATTATGATAAGAATACATAAATGGTTAATATTGGATGATTACATGATGATTACATTTGGTTAATACATGATAATATTTGAGATTTCTGGGTGAAAATTTTTGGGTATTTTTGTGAGGAAAAAGGGAAACATAATTTTGAAGATTTATTGAATACATTCATATGCACTTTGGTTATGCTTGAAAGATGTACACCCCTGATTTAATATGTTTTGTTCGGGTGTTACACATGAAATATAATCTTTCAAATGTTCTAGGGGAACTTGTGAACCAATGTAAATTGTTATAAGGTTGGACATAATCGGGATATTGATTACATTGTCAGTTATAATGTGTTAATTCTATGTTTTTAAAATGATTTGCTTGATCCAGTGTGTGGGAAAACAGGCTCTGGGGTGGTTAAATGTAAGAGGACGTAGAGCCGTCTCAATAGGAGACTGGGCTGGGTCGCTACTTATTCCCCAGTATGGGACAATTAGATTAGGACAGGAGTTGTTAAGATTGGCATCTAGCAAAGAACGGCTTGCCAATGAAACTGCTGAAGTTGAAGTTGAAGTGAATGCTGAAATGGTAGCAATGAGGACCGTTGTTATGCAAAATAGAATGGCTTCAGACTTGTTGCTTACTGAAAAAGGCGGAACTTGTGCCATCATTGGCTCAGAATGCTGTACCTATATTCCAGACAACTCTGAACGTATTACTGATTTGACGAAAAAATCAAGAACGAAGGGACAAAATTGCATAATTACTTTACTAAATGCTTCGCTGCTAAATTCTTTGCAACTACATCTCCCAAACCTCCAAGTCGCAATGAGACTTTCCGAGAGATGTGCATGATTGATCTGTATTGATTCCATTTGATGTTACACTCTCATACTTCCCCTCACTATTTAGATAGTTCCTGACATGGAAGCCGAAAGAACAATTGGATGCACTGCTATCGCAAATAAGGGATACTGCCAGAGAATGGGCTAAGCAAATGGCCTACGTTGGAGACCTTTTATTCACCTGTTCAAAAAAAATTCTGCCTGGGCTACAAGAAGGTATATCCGTGGAGAACCATTGGACAGGGATCCTCAGGTGAATTTGGAAAAATTTAACCTGAGGACCGAAGGGAAGAAAAAATAATAATAAATAAAAAGAACAGGAATTATTTGTGATAGCAGGGTTAAAATTCTGAATGATTGTTCCTCAAAACAGGGTCAACCTGTGACTGAGATGACTAAATTGAACACTTCTATGTTGTGGTCCTGGATACAGGACCAGAGGAGACATTGTGGAAGTGTGAATTTATGAAGCAAGTAATTTCTATGAGCCACAACCTGCTTTCCTAGTCTGCAAGTTTTTGTGGTTTCCATGCAGAATGTGGGATTTTCTACAGTTGGCAAGTTATCTCCAACACTGACCAGGTTCGTTTGCTCGAGAAAAGTAAAACTCTTAGTATAGGCAATGGTAGATCGCATATTGCCATGGCAAAATCATTTTTATGACTGAGGGTAATATGATTAATAATATAATGTTGGATTTAGTAAGTTCCATGAGTTTTATAAGTAAGATATTGTTTTTCCTTAGTATGGCTGACAGCTGACATTGCAATGTCTGAGTAAATTAGTATTCAGAACTGTCCATTGTTTGGTGAAAGCTAATTACTATGGGTGCTTGCTTGCCAAAGCGCTTGGTAAACAAATGTTCGTTATGACAAATCGTTTTCAGTACGAGGTCTGGAAAACTACCATTGTTTTAATAAATTAGATGTAAATATTTGTAGGGTGTGTCCCCTCCCACTTTTGCCTACGTGACTTCTGGGGGATGGTAGTTCCGAAATCCATCCTCAACTTAATGTTACAACTAGGTTTTGAGAAAAATTGTGTATAGAACTACAAAAATTGCGTGCAGTATTGAGTTTTAAAACAAAACGAAACTGAACAACGGTTCGGAAATAATAAAGTATAAAATCCATGTAGGCTAGCTCTCTCTGGCTCTCTGCTTCTCAGTAAAGATCTTTTGTGGGATTGCAGTATGATTTTGAATTATGAGGGAAAGGATGAGTTTGCAGATTGAAAAAGGATGTGATTGTCATAGCTACTGAGTGACCTTTTGATTAAATAAGGACTTTCCTATTGTATATTTTCTAAATATTAAATAATAAATGTCCCTGCAATGGCATTATAAAACGTTACTGCAACGTTTACACAACGTCATGATTGATATTGTCTTGGTGCCGAGAAGTCTGGACCAACACATTCTTCTGATTAAAGGATTTGTAAATGCAGATCTGCTCCCAGCGGGGGGCACTCCCACCTCAAGATTTCACTTGACCAATCACATTGTATCTCCCGATCCTTGCTCCCTCCCACCCAAGCTTTGCCCAACCAATCCTATTGCTCTCCTCCCCTCTCCTTGCTCCTCCCCCCTCCACTTGCTCCCTCCCACCCAAACTTTGCCCAACCAATCCTACTGCTCTCCTCCCTTCTCTTCACTCCTCCCTCCTGCACTTGCTCCTCCCACTTGAAATTGTATAAGAATCAGAAACTGATGTCCAGTTAGCAGGATTAGCACTGGAATTGTAAGATGTTGTAATGTTGTACTTTAGGATTTTCACTAGGTTTGTAATGCTGTACTTAGGATACTTCACTTGGCTGGTCGATTCTGTATGTTCATACTGTATGTCTACTGTATCCTATGCATGCTGGTGTTAGATATGACATTTCTTTGTGCATCTCTACTGTACCAGGATGTCACTTGGGACCTTCTGTGATGTTGACTGTATACTGTGCGTGCTACTGTATCCTTATGATTTCTTTGTGCATCCCTACTGTACCAGGATTTCACTTGGGACCTTCTGTGAATCTTGCAATGTAATTTGTGAATTGTGATATGGTTTGATAAAGGTTATTGTTTCTTGCTGTGTATTTTATGGCAGACAGAAAGTGTTGTCCTCCTCGGGAATTAAAATTTGTGACTCTCTTCTGACATTGAATTTTTGGTTCATCTATTACATACTACTGTAGGAAAATATCCCTAACACAAGCATGGTATTTGCTACACAGTTAAATATTCTGACTATTAGAGTCATCACAGATGTGTCCAATAAAAATGGCGCCCAATTTTTAGTACGGCAGATAGGTGAAATATTTGGGAGAATTGTGTCTTTAATGATACAAGCACAAGAGTTGGCACACAGTTAGAGTATGCCCTAAGGAAGATATTTGGATATAGGGCCATCGCAGATTTGTCCTGTGACAACAATGGCGGCCATTTTTCAAAAAAGGACAAATCTGCGATGGCCCTATAGCCAAATATCTTTCTTAGGACATACTCTGTGTGCCAAATGCCATGCTTGTACTCTGTGTGCCAAGGCACGATTCCTGCACCTATCTGCCATACTAATTGCCCTTTACATGGATGCATCTTAAAAGGAATTTCATTTGATTATGTTTTCAGTTCACTTTGGAAGAAGTTTTGCCAGCGAAATTCTTTCCGTGCCAGACCATGTTTAAAAGGTGCTGAGGAAAAAGGTAAGCAGGTGTGTGTTTACATTTCAAAACGTTTTGAGTGGTTTCCAGTGAGTGCAGTAGAGCACGTGGGAAACCAGTTCGGTTCTTTTTTTTGTATTTGAATAACAGTTTGATTGAGTCATAGACTAAATGGAGGTGCTAGGTAATGTTTGTGTAATGTGCAAGTTACTGTGTGTGTGTGTGTGTGTGTGTGTGTGTGTGTGTGTGTTTGTTTGTGTGTGTGTGTGCAAATGTGAGGTAGCATATGTTTTGTTATATAATGGAAAGTGTGAGTGTGTGTGTGTGTGTGTGTGTGTGTGTGTGTGTGTGTGTGTGTGTGTGTGTGTGTGTGTGTGTGTGTGTGTGTGTGTATATACATATATATATATATTGTTATGGATTCGGAGTGGCACTCCCGTTACCAAAGGGGGGGTTAATCCCCTTGTCTGTTAAGCTGGCCGTCTCCATTCCTGGAAACTATAACGCTCCTTTGCGGGCGAGATTGGCCAGGGTGATTAGTCAATGGGTTCCCAAATACCTTTGCCAATCCCTCCGCAAAGCAGGGATATAATTCCCGCTCGGACCCAGACAAGATGGAGTTTGCCGAGCGGTTAGCAGTCCGAAATCCGAGCCGTTAGCAAACACTAACCCGATCCTGAGCGTTGGCCAAATCGTGCCACGTATATTCAATTTAAGGAAGCAGACTAAAGCGACCGGATGGAGAGGAAACCAAAAGTGAAGGAAGAACACAGGTTTATTATACACAATGATAATTACAAGGATTTAGGAAAAAGCAGAACACACAGGGCAAGCTTAAAACAGTCTTATGTAACACTCCCAGGTCAGTACGAACAGACTCGCACGAATGGGGAATGGATGGCAGGCAGGAAGGTCCAAGGCAAAGGAATGGCGTGGCTCCGCTCCGGTTCTCGCCTCACTCCTGTCCACGTTCACTCCGGTCCACGTCTCACTCCGGTCCACGTCTTTGGTGCCACGGCGAAACTCCGGCACAGCGTGGTTGTTATTTCGGGGTTGAACGCGAGCGGACCTTATTGCTGGGGGAATATATATCGGGGAGGAATCTCTTTGTCTCTCTCTCAAGCTGTACCACGAACTTTGGCTCTCCCTCTCTGCCTCTGAACAGCTCGGGCGCTCTCTCTGTTCTGCGAACTGCGACCTTCTCTCTCTGCTCTGCCCTACCACGAACATCGACCTTCTGCGAACTGCGACCTTCTCTCTCTGCTCTGCGCTGCTGCCTCGAACCGTCTGCCTTCTGCGCTCTGCTCTGAACAGCGCGACCCTCTCTCTGCTCTGCCACGAAGCAGTCCCACACAAGTGCTTAAGTAAACCACTGGTGTATCAAGCTGTTATGTCGTTTATGCAAAGCAAAGGTTTATGTCGACCCGCCCACCGAGGAACTCGCCTCGGCCTTGATTGGTCGCGAGGGTTCCCCGGCTCTGCCCTTAACAGGGCTCCGCCTTGCCTTGATAACTCCTCCCCCTTCTTCTCCGATCTGGACTGCGTGTTTAATGGCGTTTCTGTGCCACAAACGCGGCCAACAAAAAGCAGGGGTGGTCATTGGGAGGAAGTAACCCCGACTGCAGGTGTCAACTGATGGCATTTGGAGAGAGAGAGATTGGGGATATTGGAAGGGCCTATGTTATTTGATTGATGCAACGAAGATTCAAACTATTGGAAACAGAGCCTTAACTGAAACATAGACTAATGAGATAACTACAAAGGGGTTTCTATGGTGTCCTACATGTTGCAATATGGCCTAGCTAGGGTGCGACCTCTGACCGTTACAAAAATGGGAATATTTACAAGTATTATTATTATTTACAAGTGAAGGGTTCTCAAAACCACAACTATATATATATATATATATATATATATATATATATATATATATATATATATATATATATATATATTGTTGTGGATATGAGAATGTTTTTTAAATTTATTGTTGTGTAATGAATTGTGGTAAAATGTCACCCTCCTTCCTGCAATTGTTGTTGTATAAAGATCAAAGGGTGTTCCCGTAGTTAATTCCATAAAGAAGGACACCATATATCCCTGTTCAGTAGTTATATCCTTATTATGTGTATTAGTGTAAGGCTGTGTCTTCCATTAATTAAATACTCCATTGCACTGCATTAAATAAGAGTAGATCCCCTTTCCCTTCACATTCCCCTTCCAACAAATTGCCAACTGTTCCCTCCGCGACTCCATTCGCCATGTGCTCCGGCTCGGAGAAGAAGGGCGGGTCTCCACCTCGTCATAGAGGGGAGGAGGGAGCCAGCCCCGAACAACCAACCAAGCACGAGGGGTTTGGTTTGAGAGGGCGGAGGAAGAGCGATCGGGGAGGTTCAAAAAGGTTCAAGGGTGGGGCTATATATAACCCATGGGAAACGCCCCCACCTCAGACGAGTCCTGAAAAAAGCACGCGACGTCCACACAGCGGCACGAGCAGACGATTAAGGCAGCAGATGAGTTCGGAGAAGTGCGAGAGAAGCGCGGGGAAGCCTTGACAGAAGTGCGAAACAAGAAGCGCGGGGAAGCCTTTGACAGAAGTGCGAAGTAAGAAGTGCAACGAAAGAGTTGCGCCCCACCAGTAGTTTTGGCTCCACCAGCAGTTGACTCCACCAGGCCGCTTCGACCCATTACCCCGCGGGAACCAGATTGCGGTGGCATCGGTGGCTGTCGAGGTCCAGCCCGACGTCCCGTGCGGAATCGAGCCCGAACCATCTGCCCCAGCTGAACCTTCCCATTCCTCCTTCCAGCATTCATTCCTGCCATTCTATCCTTCTTGTGTACGTGAGTTTGTTTTGTTTGTCTTGTCCCTGGGTTAAGTTAAGCCTGTTTAGTTAAGCTAGTATTTTCACTGTGTCTCTGATTCCTTCTGTAAATTGTTTTATTATCCTTCCTTATCCTTGGGTTTTTTGGTCCTGTAAATAGCAAATAAATTATATTAGTATTCCCTATTTCTCCTTCTTCTTCTTCTTCTTCTTCTTCACATCCGTGTCGCCTTAGTCTTTTCCCCATTGAATATCTGTGGCGCGATTCGGCCAACGTTCAGGAATCGGGTTAGTCGGGGTAACTGTTCGGGCGCGGCGGCCATCCGCTCGGCAAATAACATCCTAGCCGTGTCCGTAACAATATATATATATATATATATATATATATATATATATATATATATATATATATATATATATATATATATATATATATATATATATATATACAGTGGAACCTTGACTTACGAGTGCCCCAACTTACGAGTTTTTCGAGATACGAGCCGTCGCTCCGGCAGTTTATTGCTTTGAGATGCGAGCCGAGATCCGAGTTACGAGCTTTCGCCACCCGGTCACGTGGTTATCTTGCCGTTCAAGTACGTATCTCTGTCGTATAGCGCTGCATTTTTTTTTTCGCATTTTGGTTATTTCGAGTTCACGCCGCCAGGTGGGTTCTGGTCACGTGGTTATCTTGCCGTTCAAGTACAGTACGTATCTCTGTCGTATAGCGCTGCATTTTAGTTTTCGCATTTTGGTTATTTCGAGTTCACGCCACCAGGTGGGTTCTGGTCACGTGGTTATCTTGCCGTTCAAGTACAGTACGTATCTCTGTCGTATAGCGCTGCATTTTAGTTTTCGCATTTTGGTTATTTCGAGTTGACGCCGCCAGGTAGGTTCTGGTCACGTGGTTATCTTGCCGTTCAAGTACAGTACGTATCTCTGTCGTATAGCGCTGCGTTTTTGTTTTCGCATTTTGGTTATTTCGAGTTTACGCCGCCAGGTAGGTTCTGGTCACGTGGTTATCTTGCCGTTCAAGTACAGTACGTATCTCTGTCGTATAGCGCTGCATTTTAGTTTTCGCATTTTGGTTATTTCGAGTTTACGCCGCCAGGTAGGTTCTGGTCACGTGGTTATCTTGCCGTTCAAGTACAGTACGTATCTCTGTCGTATAGCGCTGCATTTTAGTTTTCGCATTTTGGTTATTTCGGAAAATTTCATGTTCATGTCGAACATTTCATGTTCATGTTCATGTTTTCATGTTTATGCCATGCCAGGCCACAACTTGTTCAGAGTGCCGGCGATAGCTCGCCTTCTCTTTGTGGAAAACACGGTGAGATCCTTAACATCCAACAACTAATGGGACGCAAACGGGGCGCCCAGTTTAGCGGTACACACATTGATGAATCACCCTGCCTGTGATTCACCCATGACAGGTTATAGCTGGGTCGGGATTCAAACCCAGGCTGGACAGTTTAGACTTTAGAGTCAAGTGTGCGTACCTCCAGTCCAGGCCATCCTGCCAACTTGTATGCTGCATACAGGTGAAATATAAAGCGCGAGATATTTTTATATATACTGTATATTTAAAAAAAAATTGGTGTGGTTTTTGGTGGGCTGGAACGGATTAATAGCATTTCAATGCATTTCAATGGGGAAATTTGATTTGAGATACGAGCAATTTGAGTTACGAGCTCGGTCACGGAACGAATTAAACTCGTAAGTCAAGGTTCCACTGAATATATATATATACATATATATATATATATATATATATATATATATATATATATATATATATACACGTCGGTGTGTGTGTGTGTGTATATTGTTTCGGTTTTCAGAATAAAGGATAACCCCCCTCGTAGGTAGTTGCACCACAACATGTAGCCTCGCTTTAGTTTAGTTATTTCTTATTAAATGTAAGCATAGTCTCCTTTCCTGTGTTAGTATGCGTTGAGCAGGCCAGTGAGTTAGGTGTTCTTTGGGCTAGAATGCCACGTGCTAGGCCTAGAACAAGTCTGGCAGGCCGAAGGGAGGAGCTGCAAGGGGAGTGGCCGGTAAGCGGTGAGCAGTCAATCGGATCTCTAGGGGAGTGGCCAACAACAGCAGCCAGAGGAGGGGCTTGGAACATTCAGGTAAGACTGGGGAGGGGCTATATAAAACCCTGCCCCAGGCCCACGCTGAGAGATTCGCAGGAGGAGAGCGTTGTGAGAGATTCGTGGTTCGTTGAGAGAACGCGTCAGTCTCCCAGTCAGAGCTTTTGTCACAACGAGTCGCCCAGCCCCGCAGTCTACAAGTGCAGCAGTGACCAAGTCCCAGTGAGAAAGAGACGTTGTAGCCACGAGTGAATTCGGTTGCTTGTTATAAGCCCTCTCTGTGCACAAACTCTCCCTGTGCCCTGCGCTTTGCGGCTGTGAATAACGCGCTTGTGAAGACTATCCATTCCGGGGCCACAGACGCACGATCTCCCTGCCTGCGCTCCCAGCACACGTGCCGCGAACATCCGAGGGCCGCGCCCGGCGAGCTGTCCGGAGTGAACGGCGCCAAGGTGCGTTTGGAGCGCGAACTTGTCCTTGCTTCTTTTCCCTGCGTGATTAAGTGGGCCCTTGTCCGGGGATAAGTTACGACTGATTAAGCATCTGCTCTGTATCTCTTCTCTTTATCCTGATCCTTGTATAGTTGTAAATATACCTGTTCTTCCTTCCATTTGGTCGTTCCCGTCATTTCCATCCATTGGCCTAGCATTGTACGAATAACACCGCTCAATTAGGTTCAACAATAATTAACGGCACGAGTCACGTGACACGCAAACCGCTCAGCGTATCCGATTAGCGTGGCTCGTGCGAGACCCAGTCCCCGTTCTCGTGGCGGCGTGTGTATCAAAGGTACGTAGGGACTCGACCAGATACCCTTCCGCATGCTTGCTACGGGAGTGGCGACTCGGCCTCGTGGACTCGAAGGCCCGAGGGGGAAAAGGGAACAACCCCCCTCTTTACGTCGACGGGCTCGAGAGATCCGCAACAATATATATACGTCGGTATGTGTGCGTGTGTGTATGTGTGTGTATATACGTCGTGTGTGTGTGTGTGTGTGTGTGTGTGTGTGTGTGTGTGTGTGTGTGTGTGTGTGTATATGTCGGTGTGTGTGTTTTCATGCATACATCTTTGAATCATGGTGTTGATTGTGAACACGTGGCCCGGTAGTTTATCGTGTTCAATACCTCTACCTTGACCACTGCACAGCCAATGGTAACAGTCGGTTTGATTTCTGTAGTTAATAATCCAGGGTATCAATGTCAGACCAAGTCAGAAAAACAGTCATTGTCCCATGACAAACAGTAGTATGGTATATTTAACCAAAGAGACAGGTGTTGGTTGTTCTGTGTCCTCAGCAGGTTCTGCCCTGCAGTAGATTTTGTTATGAGGAACATATAAATGAGTGGAGCTGTGAATGCTTATACTTTGTACAGGTGCCTGGAAGAAGATGTGCATACATCATGCCATTGACCGTATTGAGCAAGGCCACAAAATGTTTTTCCGTGAAAGAGAAATCGTTCGCTTGGAATATATGTTCTATTCATCTGACAACTTGTACGTGGTAACATCATTTTCCATTCAATTCTCTTTTCACTGCTTGTTACACACGTTTGTGTTTTGCATTGACCTATCGATCAAACTCACCTGCATTCTCCCTGTTCAATGTAGATGTGACTGCCTGCACTCCTGGCTCCTCCAGCCCGTAAACGCCACAGGTGACGACGTCGGCCAGCCTTGCCTTTCTTATGAGAAAAAGCAGGACATGTATTGGGTTATGGCCACCTGGGATTCTGGGAGCTGGTACCGACACGCACGTGTGCGCATCTTCAAATCCCAGCCACTGTTTTGCCGTTCAATGAAATACTGGTAACATGAATGACCTCTCTTTGTCCTTACCTACATGTTTGAATGATGAGGTAGAAGCAGTATACAGTCACGTGAAAAAGTAAGTACACCCCAGGCAAAGTTTTGACTTTTTCAACATATTTCAACATACAGCTATTTGATCTTCATTTCAACAATATTGATAGATAAAGGTGATATAATATAACAAATATCATGAAACATTTACATTTTGTAGTCCATCGTATAATTTAAATAAACATAAATGCAAATTTCGCATGTGGAAAAAGTAAGTACACCCTTGACTCTAATAGGTGGTATTGCCCCCTTTGGCAGAAACAACCTCAAGTAGGCGTTTCTTATAACTGTCTACCAGTCTCTGACATCGACTGGGAGAAATTTTTGCCTACTCCATGCAGAATTCTTTCAGCTGTGCGATGTTTGAGGGGTTTCTTGCATGCACAGCTCGTTTCAAATCCCCCCACAACATCTCGATGGGATTTAGATCCGGGCTTTGACTTGGCCATTACAGAACCCTCCATTTCTTTCTTTTCAGCCATTCCTTGGTGGATTTACTGGTACTAGGGCATTCCCGTACTATATCTATATCTAAAATTATATCCCCCCCCTCTATTTACATGAAATGGTTTGGTCCAAAGCGAACGGCTTGCGAGTGGTGACAATCCCCCCCCTCTATTTACATGCAATGGTTTGGTCCAAAGCGAACGGCTTCCGGAGTTTGGTAAAGAAATCGCCATCGCGTGCACAAACGCGCAGGAAAGCGAATGAATCGCAAATTCGTTTTTATTAGTTGTAAAACATAGTTTAACGCCAACATAGTTTGCAAACGTGAAATAAATGAATACGCTCTCAAATGTGCCATCCGAGGCAGAGTGTGCCCGCCACGTTCGGCACACGCGATCGTTCGCTGCTCTCTGATTGGTTGAATCGTTTTTTGGACATAGCTCGGTAAGTAATTGTCCGATTAATATGAAACCTTGAAAAGGCACATCCTCGGGTCCCCAGCAATATACCTGGCAAGTTAAAAGTATATCGGACCCGTGGTTGTCGAGAAACAGCGGTCACAGACAAACGTACAGACAGACAGACAGAGATTACTGGAATTATAGATAGATGTTTAGGGTCATTGTCATGTTGCAAGGTCCACCTTCGGAAAAGCTTCAACTTTCCGACAGATGGCCTCACATTATCCTCAAGCACCCTCTGGTACAATGAAGAATTCATCGTGGATTCTATGGTGGTGAGCTGCCCAGGCCCTGATGCAGCAAAGCTGCCCCAAACCATAATATTTCCACCACCATGCTTTACACTTGGTATCAGGTTCTTGTGGTCAAATGCTGTCTTTGGTTTTCACCAAACATGTCTTCTGGTACTGTGGCCAAATAGCTGTACCCTTGACTCATCTGTCCAGAGCACATTGTTCCAGAAGTGTTGGTCTTTGCCTCGGTGTTCATTGGCAAACTTTAGTCTTGCCCTGATGTTCTTTCTGGACAGCAAAGGTTTCCTCCTGGCACACCTCCCATGTAGATCAAATTTGTGCAGCCTCTTTCTCATGGTTGACTCGTGCACTTTGACATCAACAGTGGCAAGAGCTACCTGTAAGTCCCGTGATGACCAAACTAAATGTCTGACGTTTAAATAAGACAGGTTCCTCCAAGATCCTCTCTAACGATGTTTTAATCATTTGCACCTGAGCTGGTGCACCTGATTCTAATTTTAGGTATTTGAAGTAGTGATAAATGTTGGGTGTACTTACTTTTTCCACATGCGAAATTTGCATTTATGTTTATTTAAATTATACAATGGACTACAAAATGTAAATGTTTCATGATATTTGTTATATTATATCACCTTTATCTGTCAATATTGTTGAAATGAAGATCAAATAGCTGTATGTTGAAAAAGTCAAAACTTTACATGGGGTGTACTTACTTTTTCACGTGACTGTATATATATATATATATATATATATATATATATATATATATATATATATATATATATATATATATATATATATATATATATATATATATATATATATATATGTATGTATGTATGTATGTATGTATGTATGTATGTATGTATGTATGTATGTATATATATATATATATATATATATATATATATATATACACATACACATACACATACACATACACATACATATACATACAGGGTGACGATTTTCAGAAAACTCGTACACAGTTATTTTTCATCGAATTTCAAATTTTTTTTTTTTTTAAAGACTACATATATAATGCCATTTAATACACTGTAACAAAGACATTTTAAAAATGTAATTCATGTTTGAATTGGGTATAACAATGCAAGTGGGGGGGTCTAGCGCATGCGTGATGGCTGTTGGTTACTCGTTGTTAGGCGCCATTTCAGTAGCCATGGAGCTGTGGACGATTGAACATCGCGTCTTTGTTGTTGAGACGTTTATTCAAACGGGTAGTTCGGTGGTGCTTACACAGCGCAGATTTCGTACTCACTTCAATGTTGGTCGACGTGGCGCCGTTCCGTCTCGAAACACAACATTGAAGTGGGTAAAAAACTTCAGGACAACTGGATCTGTGAGGCCGGGAGCAGCTCGGGGAGGTGATCGAACCGTTAGGACCCCGGAAAACATCGAAAGGGTTCGACAAGCTGTGGAGGCCAGCCCTCGTCGGTCAGCGGTATGGCACGCTCGCGCTCTACGGATGTCAGACAGATCAGTTCGTCGAATTTTGCACTTGGACCTTCATTATCATGCATACAAAATCATGGTGGTTCAAGAACTGCAGCAGAATGATTTCGTACGGTGGTTTACGTTCGCAGAAAGAATGCTGGAACTGCTGAGGGATGCTGCTGTGCTGAGAAATGCTGGAACTTTTCCGCGCGTCTGCAAGAATGCTTGGACAAGAACGGCCGCCATTTAGATGATGTCATTTTTCAAACATGAATCACATTTTTTTAAATGTCTTTGTTACAGTGTATTACATGGCATTATACAGACCTGGCATTTAATATGGAATATATATTTTTTCTTGACTTGGGTTTACTTTCTTAACTCAGTATATCAATCTGGTGAGTTTCTTTTACACTTTGGTGATTTATTTGTTAAAAGAACCATGTCACTGATTGTCTGTCGCAGCAAGAAGTCAACAACAGGATTATATCACAGGTGGCGTGGCAAAATGTACGGACAGGTGCATTTGATGATTGGCTTCACAGTCGGGTATACAAGGGTTGTTGCATTCTGTATTAGTGGAAAACATCTGCTGCACGTCTCCAAAAGTTATTGCCGCTTTCTCTGGAGATGGTCCGTCAACTCGACAATGCTGTTTGTCATGGAGTGGTGGCTTTACGAAATTACGGCATGAAACAGCGTGCTATTGCTCGGCAGTATGGCATCACTCAAGGTCAGGTGTCAAAGATCTTGAAACGAAATGCTCAGAGGGGTGTCCCTACTCCAATACCGAGGCCAGGACGTCCCCGCAGAACCACAAGGAGGGATGATCGCCAGCTGCACCGGTTAGTCCGCAATGGCCGTACCAAGTCAGCTAATCGGCTTTGGGCTGAGTGGCAGCAACTGACAAATGTGCCTGTATCCAGGAGGCTAGTCAACCAACGACTGGTTCAAGCAGGCTATCGTGCCAGGCGTCCCCTGAGAAAGCCACGCCTGACCAGACAACACCGCCAGCGCCGATTGCAGTGGGCCAGAGAGCACCGTCAATGGCAGCCAGGACACTGGAATCACGTGATCTTCAGTGACAGAGTCTAGATTTCTGGTCTATCGTCAAGATGGCCGCGTCCGAGTGCGCAGACAAGTGCATGAAGCCTACAACAAAGATTGTATATTGCCAAGAGTCCAAGCTGGAGGTGGTGGGGTGACCGCTTGGGCTGCTTTTCATGCAGGGGGCAAAACTGACCTGGTTGTTCTGAATGGAAACCTGAACCAGTTCAAGTACAGGGCCATTCTGGAAGAAACATTGCTTCCATTTGCTCGTGCAGCCTCTCGAGGAAACTTTGTCTTCCAAGATAACAATGCACGGCCTCATCGTGCTCGCATGATCCAACACTTTCTTGCTGACCGTGGTGTAGAGCATATGGAGTGGCCTGTCATGTCCCCGGATATGAATCCGATAGAGAACTTGTGGGCAGAATTAACGCGTCAAATCAACCACTTGGACCAGCAGCCGACCTCTGTGCGTGAATTGCAGCAGGCTATTGTCACTGCATGGCAAGCGATTCCTGTCCAAACCTTGGCAAATCTCGTGAACAGCATGCCTCAACTTGTACGTGCTCTCCTGAATGCTCGTGGGGGTTACACGAAGTACTGAACTGTAATTTTACTGTCCGTAATCCCAGTCGTAATTTAACTTTTGTTTTTGTTAAAAAAATATTTGGCTAATGTGCGAAATAAAGAGATACTTCTGGATGAATTGAGTTCGATATCAGTTTACATCACTTTCAAGGATCAATTTATTTGTTTCGAAATGTCAAATGTGGATTTTGTTTCTTTTAAAGGTCACATTAACAAAATCTTGAATAATTTCAACATAATTCCAATGAACTTTTGGTTCTAAGACATCTTGAAAAGTAAGTTCACCCCCACAAAAAAAAATTCCATATTAAATGCCAAGTCTGTATATGTCGTCTTTAAAAAAAATAAAAATTCGACTAAAAATAACTGTACGAGTTTTCTGAAAATCGTCACACCTCCCTGATGGACCCTGTATATACATATATATATATATATATATTATATATATAGTTACGGATCTCAGAGACGGCACTCCCCTTAGAAAGGGGGGGGGGGGTTAATCCCCTTGGCCTGTTAAGCTGGCCGTCTCTGGTCCTGGTACTTATAACACTCTTTTGCGTGGTGAAATTGGTCAGTGTTATTGGTCAAGGTGTTCTCCCGAATACCTTTACCAATCCCTCCGCAAAACAGGGAGACAAGTACCGCTCGAACCACGGACAAGATGGTATTTGCCGAGCGGTTTAGCAATCCGCAGCTCGAGCCATTAACAAAGGACTAACCCGACTCCGAGCGTTTGGCCAAAATCGCGCCACAGGTATTCAATGGAAAGAAGGGACTAAAGCGATCGGGGGAAAGAACAAACCAAAGTAAAGGAATACCAGATATTTATTAACTATGTACAAAACCAAAGAAGAAGAAGGAACGAAGTAATATACAGAAGAAGAAGAAGAAGAAGAAGATACACAGGGCAGCCTTAAACAGTCTTATATTACCAACGCCCAGGACAGACAACAGAATGACACGAAAGGGGAATAGCAGGCAGGAATGACTGGACGAAGGAGAAGGGTCCAAGTGGGACAGCAGGGCTGGAAGGTTCAGGTAGAAGGCACAGCAAGGAGGTCCGCTCCAGGTCCACGCTCCGGGCTGGAAGCAAAGAGCCGGCGGCAGCTTCACGTATTCGGTTTCACACACGGTCGGACAATGTCAATTGACTACTGTATTGTTGTCGCCGTCACGGACCCACTCTTCTGCCTCACGATCCAGCGGTATGCTCGCCTGGTACCTCCCTCACCTGCCGGATCACGTCTCTCTCTGCCTTCTCTGTAAAAAGGCTTCGCGCTCGGCGCTCGTGCTTATATTACCCGTGTTGGAATCAATGCGCGCTTCATAGAGCCACGCCCGCGATGGTACCTCGCCAGCCCTGGTTGGTCGGTAGGGGGCTCGCTGACTCCACCTCCGATGACGAGTTGACGTGCCACACCTTGTTCTGGCGGCTCCGCCCCCTTCCTCCTCGGCTTGACCGCATGGCTAATGGCGGCGTGGTGCCAGTAAACAGCCCAGTGCAACGGCGGCGAACGCTGTTGGCAAGCGAGGTACCACAAATTGAAGAGGGAGAGCAAAATGGACTGAAAGGGGCTTATCTTATTTGATTAATGCAACGCAGATTCAACTATTGGGAACAGATCCTTAACTGAAACACATAATAATGAAATAACTACGGAGAGGTCCTATGGTTCGCTACGTGTTGTACATGGACTAACTAGGGTGCGATCTTTAACAAGCCAATTGATGGGGATATTTACAGGGGGAACATTTATAAGGGAAACATTTACTAAAATTTACTAGTGAAGGTTCTAAAAACCGTAACACAGCACCCGTTTTTCCTCTAGGGTCGGCCCGACCCGAAATAACTTTACTTAATGTGACACTCAGGTTTAGTAGCCCTCTACTATTAACCTTACCCTTGAGTGCGACAGTTTTAAAACAACTACGCATGTCCCGCCTGCTACGTTGCATCCTACCTAACAGACTCACGCCCACAGAATAACCGAATCACGGAATTATTCGCAAACTACACATATACGGTGGGGAGCATTATTTACAAAACACTAATTTGTATTTACACTGCAAACCCAGGACCTGTCATTTTGGGAGACAAAAATATGTTTCTGAAAAAGAGGAAGAGCATGCACTGCACCGCACCGATACACCATACTCAAGTGCCCGGGGATGCACAATTGATATTGCAGTGCACCTCCGAGCACAAGAGCATCACAAAGCACCAAAGCACCAATAAGCACCATGAAACACACAAAGCACCATCCAGTGCTCATTTCACAAATAAAAACAACACAAACTGTTGACCTTCCTTGTCAGCTCCTGCTCTGCTGGTCCGATGTTTCTTCCAGTTGTTATCTCTTGTGGCTTGCTGCCTATTTGAAAATAATAAAAAGGTACACAACGCGTCCATTTTTATTTCGGGCCAACAGGGGCCAACTATGGGTGGTCCACCTGTATGGCAAAAGGCGCCACCTCACCGTGGTCCGCAAGCAAAGAACTCTCTCTCTCGCCATCATGGCCAGTCCCAGCAGAGGGGTCAGGCCCCAACACGTGGGGTCCATCAGTGTGTGGTGCTTGGCCACAAAACGTGTGGTCCATAAAGTGGTGCTCGGCCGCAAGTCGTGTGGTCCATAAGGTGGTGTATTGATCCAGGCAGGCTGTGCAGCGGCGGCTCGGGCACACAAGTGCGGCTACCTGCGCACTCCCCCCCCCCCCCGGACCCAAAAGACAAGCCGTGAGTGGGGAAGGAAAAGACACAGCAAGCATCGGAGCAAGGTCACAAGGTCACAAGGGTACACATTAAAACAAGGCAATGCAGAGGTGAGGTGCGCATGGGAACGAGCGGAGAAAGCTCGACCCTATCGTACGTCACCCCCCCCCGTCACCTACCCTACCCTTGCCCTTACCCCGTATTTACACAACTCTACACATTTACAAATTCCGTCTCTACTGTCTCGTCTTCCCCATATCTCCCCTAATACCAAATTCGTCAAAAATCCCAATTTCTAAAATTTGCCATCAATCAATTCATCATCAATCCCTCATAAGGAGGAAGAGATGGAATAAACAAGCACAATGTCACCCCCACGTCATGATGCATCTCACATTCCCAAAACATTTGCAACAAAAAACATGGTGTGGAGTCCTGTCACCTTGGTGAGTGGATGTAGATGGTGCGAAGAGAATTCAATCCTCACTATCCTTCAAAATGGCTTTAACACTTTTACTCTACCCGGGGTCTTTCCCTGCCAAACCATTGGCCATCTTACACTATGTGGTTCTAAGAACCGAACTCCCATTGACCAAACTGTGGTGCTCACCAATTTGGGGTCTCACTCCCCCGATTCAACTCCCTGTGCCTTCGCACAATTTCCGGGCTGGGTTGTGTGACTCACCAGCAGGTCTACTCACCTGCACACCTCTGCCACTGTAGTTGCCTCTGAGCTTACCTGCTCCTTACCCTAACCTATCTACCTGGGGAAGGTCCCACTCGGTCTCCCCACCCGGTGCCCTCTCTGGCACTGGGCTACCCGGGTCCGTCCTCCGGATCCTCGGGCCCCACTGAACAACTCTACTGGCTCCCAGAGCCCACCTGCGGCCTCACCTGGCCGACATCCTAACAGTGGCGGAGTGCCCATTTAACCATACACACACTAACAGGCCACACGCCCAGCCATTTCCACTTCACTAATGCACCCATCCAACCACCATTCTACCACACGCACCACAGATGCCAATATCCACCACAATTTACCTATACCCTCTACCGACTCTTAAACTACCCTCCTCGGGTATTCGTGAAAGGGGTCCATCCTCCCCATCCACTCCTTTCGCACCAACCACTCCACTCCACATATTACACACTACTCACTCCACGACCATCCATTCCATACGCCATTCCATCTATTCCATTCTCCATATATTCCATACCATTTATTCCCTGCAACCATTCTCCATACACCTGTGCTTCACCTGCACTTGCTCACTCACCTGGTGCTCACACCCACCTGGTGGCTCTTGCACCCGTCTCTCCTCCAGGACCATTCGTTCAATACAACTCACAATCTCAATTACTCAATCATACACTGCATCATCTAAGCTGACTGGTTTCCCTCTAACTTAGTGCATGCCCAGTCATCCCTTACACTATTGCACATACCACCACGTCGTTAACAACCATTCCAACCTACCTACGTCCCCTACTACCGGTATGATGTCGCTACTTAAATCTACAGTTACCTATTGTCATTTTCTAAGTCCCTAACAATTATCCAAACCCTCCCCGGCTTGGTTTGCACCGCCAAAACCCCATAAACTACTGCTCATGTGCCCGGGGTGGGAGGGATGGCAAATTTACCATCCCTCCACATCGGGCATCTCCCATTATCACTCCCCCAGTCCTCTGGCACTATGAGCCCCCTTCACAAGAGGAACTGGGTCCTGCCTCGGCATCTAAAGCCGAGGCAATCCACGAGGGTGCCTGCTCGCCGGTATAAGGTCTTATACAGTCGGCATGGACGATCCGAGGGAGGGCTCGTGGCCCCATTTTGATCTTTACGACCACGTCACAGACTTGCGACAAGACGACCCCCGGGCCCTGCCAGGGAGAGGTGAGTTTTGGGCACCTACCCTTCCGCCTCCGGGGATTAAAGAACCAAATCTTCATCCCCGGAGCGTACTGGCTCCCTGGCTCCGGTGGTCGTACCTGCGCTTCATCTTGGCCCCCGCCAGATGGAGCTGGCGGCGGGCGAAGGCATGGACCCTCTCCATGCCTTCCTCCAGGTGACGTGCGTAACCCTCCTTCGGCGGGATATCAGTGGTGTCTGGCACGGGACCGCATAGCAAGTCGGCGGGAGCCCGCAACTCCCACCCATACATAAGCAACGCTGGACTGCATGCGGTGGCCCCGTGCTGGCTAGTTCGGTAGCCCATCAATAAGTATGGGAGATGTTCGTCCCAGTCATCCTGACGGGTGGTGGTGAACAAAGCCAGTTGTTGGACCAGTGCTCAATTGAACCTTTCCACCATCCCGTCAGATTGGGGTCTTAGGGGCGTTGTCCTGGTTTTCCCAATTGACAGGAGTCTGCACACATCTTTTAGCAATTGGCTTTCGATATTTCGTCCCTGATCAGTGTGCAGCTCCTGTGGAATCCCATGCCGACATACAAATCCTTCCACGAAGGCCTGCGCTACCACCCCGGCTTCTTGGTTGGGGAGGGCGTAGGCCTCCGGCCACTTGGTGAAATGGTCCATTACAATGAGGATGTATTTGTTACCTTGGCGGGTGAGGGGTAGTGGTCCTAGAATATCCATGGCCACCCGCTCAAGGGGGGCCCCCACCTGGTGTAATTGAAGGGGGGCCCTCATCCTCCTTGCTGGTCCCTTTTTGGCAGAACAGGCGTCGCATCTCCGACACCAGTCCTGTATGTCGCGCCCCATATTCACCCAATAGAACCTCCGGCGGACCCGAGATGTTGTCTTTGTCCTGCCCAAATGGCCGCCGGAGCGGGTACCATGCACCTGTTGCAATATGACGTTCTTAAATTTGTCAGGGACTATCACCAGCCAGGAAGTTCTCTCAGAAGGAACCTCCACCCACTTGCGATATAAGATGTTATCCTTCAATTCCAGGGTCTGCCACTGAGCCCAATATGCCTTTGTTTGTGCCCCGAGGGGGGTGACCTCTTCCCCATTAGGTCTTTGCCCCAATTTGACCCATTTGTACACCGGTCCCAGGACGGGATCCTCCTGCTGGGCCGTGCTCCACGCCAAAGTTCCAAATTCTTCATCTGCGGTTAGTGGCAAAATTGGCCCTCTCACCCGGGTTGCACGGACGACGGGGATCGGGGCAGAATCGCCCAATTGCTCCCTCTCCTCGTGTCTCGCACAAAATTTACAGTTTTCCCCCAGACAAGGACGCCGAGAGAGTGCGTCAGCATTCCCATGGGCCTTCCTGGCCCTATGGGTCACATTAAAATCGTACTGCTGCAACCTTTCCAACCACCTTGCAATTTGGCCCTCCGGTTCCTTGAACCGAAGGAGCCATTGCAAGGAGGAATGGTCAGTTTGAACCAAAAATTTCCGCCCGTACAGGTACGGGTGGAAATGGTTCATGGCAGCCAGCATAGCCAATAGTTCCTTGCGGGTGACGCAATAATTTCGCTCGGGCCTAATCAAGGCCCGACTATAATAAGCAATCACTCTCTCCACGCCCTCCTGTGTCTGCGACAAAACTGCACCCAATCCTTCCTGGCTTGCATCCGTGTCCAGGGTAAAGGTCCCGTCACTAGTGGGGTTAGCTAGAATGGGTGCGGATGTCAAACACCCCTTCAATTTTAGGAAGGCCTCTTGGCACTCCCTTGTCCAATTAAATCGCGTCCCCTTCTCTGTAAGCCGGTGAAGGGGCCGGGCCAACTCCGCAAATTTCGCCACAAAGCGCCGGTAGTAGGAGCAGAGTCTCAAAAATCCCCGCACCTCCTTGATGGTACGTGGTGCGGGCCACTCCTCTACCGCTGTAATTTTGCCTGGGTCTGTTTTCACCCCCTCGCGACCGATAACGTGACCTAGATAGGCCACCTCTCTTGCAAACAAAATGCACTTACTCGGACTCAGCTTCAACTCTGCCTGTCTGAGGCACCCAAACACCTGGTCCAAATTAGCTATAGCCTGGGGGAATGTCTTGGCATGTACTAGGACGTCATCCAGGTATACCAGGCAGGACTGCCATGGCATGCCGCCTAGCACATGTTCCATTAATCGCTCAAAGGTGGCGGGGGCGTTACACAAACCAAACGGCATCACAGTGAACTGATACAGCCCCTTACCTGTGGAAAATGCCGTTTTCTCCTTCCCTGCCCTATCCATCTCCACCTGCCAATACCCACTCTTGAGGTCCAAAGTTGAGAACCAATTTGAGCCCGCAACGGCATCGAGGGTATCGTCAATTCTTGGCAGGGGATATGAGTCCTTGAGTGTCACGTTGTTTAGCTGGCGATAGTCCACGCAGAAACGCGTGGTCCCACCTTTCTTTTGACCAGCACAACGGGTGACATCCAGGGACTTCCCGAGGGCTCGATGACGCCTGCATCGAGCATTTTTTCTACCTGCTCGTCAGCTTCCTCCCTCTTGCTCCAAAGGAGCCGTCGGGTGGGCTGACGAATAGGCCGGGCCTCACCGGTGTGGATCTGATGTTTCACCAGGCCCGTACGTCCAATATCCTCGGGGGACAAGGAGAAGATATCCAAATGGGATCCAATTAATTTGTGTAAGGCCTCCCTCTGGGTACCTCCAAACTCTACGCTACTTCGATTTACCATCTCGCAAATGGGATCGGGCCAATTCCTAGTACTTATTGAAGGCTCCCCCTGGGGCCGGCTCGGCTGGACGTTCTCGACGCTCACTAACGCGACTTCTTTAACTTGGGTGCAGCCAGATACCTTCGTGCCCCTCACTATAGTGCGTGGTTCTGTGCTAATATTAATTACTCGGACGGCCACCACCGGCCCGTCCGTTTTTACAAGGGTGCGGCCTACGATTAAGCCAGGTATGGATTGCGCTGCCACCGGTTCGACCAGGCCGCAGGACTCCTGCCAGGTTGGGCGAGCTGACCACCGGGCCGGCACTATGGCCTCGGCCCTCGGAGGGATGGTCACGGCCTCAGAAGCCTCCAGCTCAGTCCTCTCGCGGCCGTGCTCACCCCCTCCAATGGTAGCTCTTCCACTCCCACTTGCAGGATCCCCCAGCACAAGTCGATTTTACAACCGCTGGCAGTCAACAAATCCACCCTATTAAGCATGGGTCGCACACCTCCGCCACCCAAACCTCTATCTCGCTCTTTACCGACCCCAACTTGAGGGTCACAAAACCACGCCCTATGCTGGGTGCCGTTACCCCGGTAGCCAGCTGCAAACTATGATTTCCCAGACGCTGGATTTTATCCCAGCCGTCTGCACTCGAATTAAGGATCACAGGGCTGATGATCGTGGCGCTAGCCCCTGTGTCCACTACGGCGTCTACCCCCACGCCGGCAATTTTGCACCGAATTGTGAGGCTACCTGTTCCAATTTGGCCACAATGAATGACCTGTCGTGTCAATGAGGGCTCTTCTCCATCCCCTGTCTGAGGTCGGCTAGGCCGATCTATACGGGGCGGAGTTGAGGGCATCGGCTGTCGGGGAGCGTCCCGGCGTGGAGCGCGACACACCCACGCACGGTGACCCAGCCGAGCACAATTATAGCACCTCACCTGGTAAGGTGCTTGCCTCCGGTATTCCAAATTTCCCCCCCTGAATGTCCGAATTGGCGTACTTTGTCGTGGCCCACCGGGTGCCACCGCCGGGGCCGTCTGCCATGGTCCAGGTCCCGCCAGACGCCGGTCCACCAGCCTCCAGACCATGCTCTCCAGGTCAGGGCCCCCTTCGGGGGCGGACCCCCTAGGGGGGCCGCCACCCGTCACAGGCCCTACCTGACGCACCGCCACTGCGTGGTGCTCGCCTCCCCGGGCCAGGGGCCTCGCTGCTTCCCAACGGGCTGCAGCGACGGCCGCCTGGCTCAAGGTCTGCGGGCGACACATGGTGAGCTGTTGTCGGAGCTCCGGATCCGGAAAAGCCTGGATAAAGTGATCCAGCGCCAGGCTTTCCTGGGAACTCGCTGCCATGTCCGCATGTGCGATTCCTACTGCGAGGCGAATGTCATGGGCAAGTTCCCCGATGGTCTCCTGGGGCTTGCGTTTTCGCTGAGCAAGCTGAGCTTTAACAAGCTCGCTTTGCTGTTCAATGCTGAAACGATTAATTAGGACTGCGCGGAGGGCTGGCAGGGTGAGAGCACCCGGTGGTAAAGCTGACAACACCTCCGCCGCCGCGCCGTGCAGTGCCCCCACAAGGTGTACTCCACCTTCGTCTGGATTCCAACCGTTACCTCTACATACATATTCAAACCGCGCCAGGTACGCCCTCAGATCACTCTTGCCGTCATACGGCGCAAGTGGGACCTTGTGGGTGCCCCGTGCGTCGCTCCTTGCGGGGTTAGCGCGGGGCCGAACCGTTCGGGCCCCCACAGTACACTATTCCCGGGGGGCTCTCGTGCATCCCCCGTCCCTCTGAACACTGCCCCTGTCGGTGTCGATGCCTGGGTCGCCCCTCCGCAACCCGCTACCCACTCCATACCCGCACACCCTTGCTCACCAATACCTCTCGCACTCCCAATGGTCGGCCATCCTTGCACACACCCTCTTTCCACGCACTCTGCACCTGTCGCACACCTCACCAGCGGCATCTCACGAACGCCCGGGTCTAGACCAACACCCAAGCTCGCTGAATCTCCCCTCACACCATATACATTTCCGAGCATATCGCCACTCACCTCGGCGCCTCTTCTCCTTCGCTCCTCCTCCGCCACCTGCAAACTCTTTATTTGGTCGGTAAGCACATCATCACGCTGTGAGCACAGACCTTGCAACAATTCCATCACCTCCTCCTTTATCTCTTTCTTAGTCTCCCTCCGTCTCTTTTTAATTTCACTTACCCCCTCTTCCACTTCCTCTAGCTTCTGCTTCACCTCCTTTATTTCCCGGTGCGCCCCTTCAATTTCTTCCTCTAAGGCCACCTTGGTCGTTTCTATGTGCGTCCTGACTTCCCGTTCTTTCGTCTCCATTGCCTCTACCACCTCCTCTAACCTCTTCGTCAGTCCCTCATGTACCGTCTGACATTCCTTCTTCGTTGCTATTAATTCTTTCTTTATTTCCTTCTGGGTCGCTTTCAACCCTCCTATCACCACCGTGTTCTTTTCCACCTGCTCCCCAAGCTCCTTTTGTCCCACCGTCAGCTGCTCTACTCCTCGCGTCAGATCCTCTATGCCCCCCTGTAACCTAGCCGTGCTGTTCCTCACCTCTTTCTCCATGCGCTCCTCACCCCGCCTTACCTCGTCGCGCACCCCCACGACCTCTTCGCTCACTCCGCGCCTTATATCCTCCCCCATCTCTCCCATCTCTTTGGTAGATGCCGCCCTCATCTGCTCCAAATCCCCCTTGTGGGTGTCCAATTTGGTTTCTAGCCCGATTTTTACTTCCTCTATCTGTTCCCCCATTTGTTTGACTTCCCGGGCGGATTGCTCCCCCATCTCCCTCAATTTGCCTCCCATCTTGTCTTCTAGCCCTGTTAACCCATTCTTCACCCCTTCCATCTGGTTCTCCTGGGCGGCCATTCTATTTTCCAACCCCGTTAACCCATCCTTCATTTCCCCGATTTGGTTACCCACGTCCTCCAGTTGGCCCCCCAATTTACCTTCCAGCCCTTCCAACCTGTTGTCTAACCCCTCAAATTTATTGTCTAACCCCTCAAATTTATTGTCTAACCCCTCAAATTTATTGTCTAACCCCTCTATTTTGCTTCCTAGGTCGTTTCTCAATTCCCCGATTTGGTTTCCCAATTGTTCACTGGTACCCCTTGCTTCATCCCTCATTTTATCCATCTTTGCATCCAGTTGGGTCAGGAATAATCTGAAGTCAAACCCGATTGGCACAGCAGCCCCAGCTGCCACCGCGGGCTCGGCCTCCGCGGCGCCGCCATTTTGTGCTGCCGCGACCACGTGCGAGGCGCCGCCATCTTGTGCGCCTGCAACCCCCGCTACCGCACCCTCATTGCTCTCCTCCTCCCTGGGGTCCTGGGTTGCCTCTAACCCCTCTTCTACCTCCCCTACCGGCATCCGTTCGCCTTGACTATCCATGGCACGATTTTAATTTGAGTGTTAAACAAAATTTTGGCCACTCGTAATTTCGACCAAATTTTCTCGATGGATTAAAATTTGGTTCGGGCTTCAATTCCCACTCCCCGACACCAATTGTTACGGATCTTAGAGACGCCACTCCCCTTAGCAAGGGGGGGGGGGGTTAATCCCCTTGGCCTGTTAAGCTGGCCGTCTCTGGTCCTGGTACTTATAACGCTCTTTTGCGGGGTGAAATTGGTCAGGGTTATTGGTCAAGGTGTTCTCCCGAATACCTTTACCAATCCCTCCGCAAAACAGGGAGACAAGTACCGCTCGAACCACGGACAAGATGGTATTTGCCGAGCGGTTTAACAATCCGCAGCTTGAGCCATTAACAAAGGACTAACCCGACTCTGAGCGTTTGGCCAAAATCGCGCCACAGGTATTCAATGGAAAGAAGGGACTAAAGCGATCGGGGGAAAGAAGAAACCAAAGTAAAGGAATACCAGATATTTATTTAGTGGGGCAACTTAGCATAACAATTGTGCATTTTGTGAGGAAAGCACCAAATTTGGCACACTAGTAGACTATCATATTGTTGCGGATATGGGACTTGGCCTCAATATCCGCTTGTAAATACTCCCCTATTTCCCCAATACTCCCCAACTATCCCCAATCCCCCATTCCCTAGTCCCATTGCCTGTAAATAACACTCTGTAGAACCGACCTTCCCCTTTTTCCCCCCATTAAATGTCGTGCCCAGGTCCACCGCATCTCACGTAGACAACTTTCGGACATCTTGCTAGTTATTCTTAGTCTATGTCAGTTAAGGACTCGTTTCCATTAATTCTGACTCTTCGTTGCACCAGAATGTGATTATATGGCACCAGTAGTGAGTTTAGGACCTTCCCATACCTCCTCCCATCTTCTTCCCCAAACAACAACTACAACAACAACTACAACAACAACTACAACAACTACAACAACGGCGCGCGCGGGGAGTGTGCGTCCTCACTCCGGCTCGGTTAGCCGCCATTACCCATGTGCGCCGACGGGGTTACCACGAAGGGGCTGCCTGTCGGCCCCTCGTCAAGGGCGGAGCCGGTAACCCCCGCACCCAATGAGAAGCAACGGGCCGATTCCATCTGGGGCGGAGCTAACGAGCCGAGGGCGTGTCACTCCCCGCCGGATATACGCAGCCACTTACCGGACGTGAGGTCAGATGCGCCTGAACCACGGAGAGCAAAGGACGCCACCCCCAGCGCGACGATACCTCCCCGCATCTTTGGACCGGACCGGGTCGATTCTGCCTTGAGCCAAGAGTGCACCTTGAGCCATCGACTGCCCGCTTTCCTTGCCATCAATCCCCGTGTGAGTCAGTTTTGTCCTGTTTATCTGTGGTCTGTCGGGAATAAGATAAGTGTGTCTAAGTGCCTATCTTTCTATGCTGTCCCTCTTGTAGTTGTAATCTGACCTTCCGCCCTAATATAACCTCCTCCGGAGGTCTTGAGAACTGAACCCTTGGTGTCGTGTCATTTTACCCAGCCGTTGTGTCCTTTTCCTCAATTGATTTAGCGTAGCGCGACTCGGCAACGTTCGAGTATAATCGGGTAACTTGTGCGGACACGGCGGCCATTCCGCTCGGCCCACCACAACATCAAAGTCGTGTCTGTAACAATTGGTGTCAGGAGTGGGATTGGACCCGGAGCGCGTTTACGCGCTCGAAATTATAACAGCGAAATTTGATTGTTTGTGTTTTACAAAATATAAAAACCCGAATTTTGAAAGTCGCGCTATGGCGGATCAAGACAGCTGGGGTCCGGTAGGGGAGAGTGAGGCAGGGTCGGTCCAGGACCAAATTGAGGGACATGAGGGACAGGAGGAGAGCGAAGCAGCGAGGGTAGCAGACGCACAAAATAGCGTCGTTGTGCCCGACATTGCGGGAGCGCAAAATGGCGCCTCGCTGGTCACCGCGACCGTGGCAGCGCCCCTGGTGGATTCGAACCTTTTCCTCCTGCAAATGAGGGCCCTTATGGAACGAATGGGAGACCAAATTGTGGGAATGAGGGCTCAGGGTGAGCGATTGGAGGGCCAAATGGGGGTAATGGGAAACGAAATGGGGGTAATGAGGGACGAAGCGAGGGGTACCGGAGAGGGGTTAGACAATAATTTTAAGGGATTAGACGAGAAATTTGGGAAATTAGACAATAGATTAGGGGAAATACAGGAGGGGTTAATGGGGGTAGAAAACAGAATGGCCGCTCAAGAGAATCAAATGGAAGGGATGCAAAAGGGGTTAGAGGGGTTAGAAAACAGGATGGAAGGCAAATTGAGGGACATGAGGGACCAAGCGGAAAGGGAAGTTAACCAAATGGGGCAGCAGATAGAGGGGGTCAGAATGGGGGTAGAAACCAAACTGGATGCTCACAGGGAGGAAATGGAGCAGATGAGGGTGGCATCTGGACAGGAGATGCAAGTGATGGGAGAAGAGATCAGAAGAGGTGTGAATGAGGAGGTCGGAGGAGTGCGCGAGGAGGTGAGGCACTGTGAGGAGCACATGGAGAAGGAGGTGAGAAAGGGGACTGTAAAGTTACAAGGGGGCATAGAGGACCTGACGCAGGAGGTAGAACAGCTGACGGAGGGACAAAAAGAAGTAACGGAGCAGGTTCAAAGGAACACTGCGGTATTAGGAGGGTTGAAAGCGACACAGAAAGAACTAAAAGATGACTTGATAGCGACGAAGAGGGAATGTCAGATGGTACGTGAGGGACTGACAACGAGGTTGGACGAGGTGATAGAGGTAATGGAGACGAAGGACCGGCAGGTGAGGACGCACATGGAAACGGTCAAGGTAGCCTTGGAGGACGAGCTTGAGGAGACGTACCGGGGAATAAAAGAGGTGAAGCAGAAATTAGAAGAAGTGGAAGAAGGGGTGAGCGAAATTAAGAAGCGACGGAGAGGGGATAACAAAGAGATAAAAGAGGAAGTAAAAGAATTGGTCCAAAGTCTGTGTTTGGATCGTGATGATGTGCTCATTAACCGGATGAGGGATTCGCAGGTGATGGAGGAGAAGCGAAGAGGAAGAGGACCCGGTGTAAGTGGTGACCAATATGGTCGTGCGTATGATGCGCCAGGTGATTTAAGAAGCTTGGGGGTCGAGATGGACCCGGGTGTTCGTGAGAGGCCGTTGGTGAAGTGTGCGACAGGTCTGGTGTGCGAAAAAGGAGGTGTGCGAGAAAGTCCGACTCTGGGGTGTGTGAGGAAAAAGTGCGTGCCAAGGAGTGAGGGTGCTGGCGAGAGTGAGTCGGTCGTACCGCGTGTGCGAGGGGGCACATGGAAGCGCGGTGTGGTAAGTGTTACAGAGGGTGTGACGGGAGAGTGTGCGCGAGAAAGGTGTGTGACGGACAGGTGCATGGGGAAAGAGTGCGCTGTCAAAGGCAAGGAAGAATGCACGCCTGTGGTGAGTGTTACAGAGGGTGTGATGGGAGAGTGTGCGCGAGAAAGGTGTGTAACGGACAGGTGCATGAGGAAAGAGTGCGCTGTCAAGAGTAAGGGTGAGTGCGCTGTCAAGAATGGAGGTGAGAGTAGTGAGAGTGACAAGGAGCGTGAGTTGGTTGACAGGTGAGAAAGGAAGCACACCTGGAATGGTAGAGCGTGAGTGGGAATGCACGCTGGAGTTGGTGGTGAGGCACGTGGTTGGGTGTGCGAATGAGAGCACACCTGTGATTGTCACAGAGGAGGTGACCGAGGAGGGGGCGCGAAGAGGTGTATTGGTGAGGTGTGCGAGCGACGAATGTGTGCCAAGGTGTTCGGTGGTCAGGTGTGTGACCAAGTCGGTAAGCGGAATGAGTGTACCGAGGTGTGTAAGGAAAGGTACGACGAGGAGCATGGAAACGGCTGCATGTATGAGCAAGAAAGGGGTAGCGTATGCGTGTAAGAATCCAGGTGAAGCATCGACGGTAACCAGGTTAGAGGTTAGGTCGACTTTTAGCCGAAGCGGGCCCTCGGTGCGTGCTGGGCCTCGCTTTGAACGGCCGCGTCCGTGCTCCACTAGGCGGAGCGGGCAGCCCGATAGAAAGGGTCGTCATGGCGACCACTTTTTGTTGAGGCAGTCCGGCAGGTCGAGATCGGGACATTGGATGGCTCCACGCCGAGATGGTGCGTGGGATCTCGGCCCGGGTAAGCCCCCGTCCCTGCACCGAGTGCCGGACGCATCCAGCCGCTGGCACAGAACAACCCGCATTCATGGCTTGGCTTTACGAAGCCGGGCTTTGGACAGGAATTGGCGCACCGAGAGGCATTAGTGAGTAGACTGGGTGATGAGGTTAGTGTTTTGGACCCAAAATTAGAGAAAAACAAAATTTGATGATTGGCAAGGGATTGGCAGTAGTGATTGGCAGATGATGAGTAGTGATTGGCAAATTTTTAATTTGTTGAAATTTGATGTGCAAAATTGGTAGTGAGCGATAGGCCCGGTGGGTAAGGGTGGCATCCCTGCCACCCTTCCCATAGTGGGGGCAAAGGAGCAATAGCTTATGGGGTTGATGGCAGTGAAAACTAGCCCGGGTGGGTTAGGTTATATTGATAGGGATCTAGCGAAGATGACATTAGGTAACGTTAAGTTTAGTTAGTGACTGATACCTGTAGTGGGGACGCAGGTAGTTTAGTGTGGATGATAATGACGTGGGAGCGCAATAGTTTAAAGGGACGACTGGGAAGCGCAAGTTTCAGAGGGGAGTAGTTAGAGGAGATGATGCCGTGTGGGTGAGAATTGAACAGGTGTGATTGCACAGGTGTGCAACTGGACAGGTGTGTGGAGCAGTGTATGAGTAGTGAGTGTTGTGGATCAGCGCGAATGCGCTTGGGGAGAGAAGGGTGCAGGTGGCACCAGGTGTGAGAGCACAGGTGTGCAAGTACAGGTGTGTGGAGAGAGTTGGAGTAAGTGGTACGGAGTGGTGTGCATGGTGCGAAGGTGTGGATGGGGGAAGAGTGGACCCCTTTCACGAGTACCCGGGGCGGGTAGTGTAAGTGTTAGGTAGAGGGTATAGGTAAATTGTGGTTGGATATTGGCATTTGTGGTGCGGTTGCAGAATGGTGTTGTGGATGGGTGCATTAGTGTTGTGGAAATGGCTGGGCGTGTAGCCTGTTAGTGTGTGTAGTTGGTTGGGCACTCCACCACTGTGAGGATGTCGGCCAGGTGAGGCCGCAGGTGGGCTCTGGGAGCCGGTAGAGTTGTGGATGGGGCCCGAGGATCCGGAGGACGGACCCGGGTAGCCCAGTGCCAGAGAGGGCACCGAGTGGGGAGAGCGCCAGAGGGCCTTCCCCAGGTAGTTAGGTTAGGGTGAGGAGCAGGTAAGCTCGGAGGCAACTGCAGTGGTGGAGGTGTGCAGGTGGGTAGACCCGCTGGGAGAGGTACACGCCACAGCCCAGAAATTGTGCGAGGGCACCGGGAGATGAATCGGGGGAGTGAGACCCCAAATTGAAAAGCACCACAGTTTGGTCAATGGGCATTGGTTTTTAGAACCCATAGTGTAAGAGGGCCAATGGTTTGGCAGGAGAAAGACCCCGGGTAGTGTTAAGTTGTTAAAGTCATTTAGGAAATAGTTAGGATTGATGAACCTGTCGCACCATACGCAGCCACTTGCCTGTGGTGATGATGATGACTCCACACCTGTGTTTTCTTTGTTTGTGTTGCAGAAATGAGAATTGCTGTGAGGATTTGTGAGACGCATCACGACGTGGATGAGACATTGGGGTGATTCCATCTCTCCCTCCCTAGGAGGGACTGATGATGAATTGGTGATAGCAAATTATGATGTTGAGTTGGAGATGGCAAATTTCGATGAGAGTTGAAAATGGCAAATTTGATTGGTTAGGAGGGAGAGAAGACGAATTTGGTTTATGGGAGGAACGGGGAAGACAGTAGGGACGTTTGTTGATTTGTAAAGTAGATGTTTATGGGTAGTGTTGTATTTTGTGGATACAGTAAGGGGTAAGGGAGGGGCCATGTAGGTTACCTGGTGGGGGGGGGCGTACGGTAGGAACGTACCTGTCTCACCTGGTTCCCATGTGCCCCCAGTGTGCATCATCTTATATTGCGTGCACTTTTGCGCCCTTACCACCTTACTCACTTGTCTGCTTCTTTTGTCTCCCACCTCCGAGGATCTGGCTTTGGGGCAGAGAGAGAGAGGAGAGAGAGGTGCTGGCTTCGCAGTTGTGGGCCTGCACTTTCGCTGCTTGCTGCTTGGATCGATACACCATATGGACCGCAATGTTTGTGGCCACCCACAATGGACCGCAGTTCTTTTGCGGCCAAGCACCACCCATGGATGGACCTATGGGTCAACGTGGCACCTATGCCATACAAGGTGAACCACTAACAGTTGGCCCCCTGACGGCCACAATAGAGAAATGGACGCGGTTGGCGCCTTTCTTTATTTTTTTGAAAGAAGCCAGAAGGCCACGTGCACCACACGAAGAGCAAGAGACACCTGCAGGGTTAGGGGTTGTTGAATTTATTTTTATTCATTGAACAATGGTGACTGCACCGGATGGTGCTGACTGTGTGATGGGGTGGTGCTTTTGGTGCTGGGAAGGGGTGCTCTGCACATTATTAAAGGCCGTAGGCCACAGAGCACTCGTGGGTTGGTGTATCGATGCTGGCATGCGTGCTCTCTCTATGCATAACATCTGCATGTGTTCCTCCAAAAACAGGTCCTGGATCGTAGTGTAAATAGCAGCGTAGTCTTGTAAATAATGCTCCCTACCGGCTGTATGTTTAGTTTGCGAATTCTTTCCGCAATTCGGTTATCCTGTGGGTGTGTTTCTGTGAGGAGAAGGGTGCAACGTCGCAGGGGGACATATTTACTCATTTGTGAACATCTGTAAAACTGTCGCACTCAGGGTAGAGTTAATAGTAGAGGGAACTACATCTGAGTGCCACACTAAAGTAGGTAAAAATTTATCGGGTCGGGACGCCCCGAGGGTAGAGAAGGGTGCAATGTTGCGGATATGGGACTTGGCCTCAATATCCGCTTGTTAATACTCCCCTATTTCCCCAATACTCCCCAACTATCCCCAATCCCCCATTCCCTAGTCCCATTGCCTGTAAATAACACTCTGTAGAACCGACCTTCCCCTTTTTCCCCCCATTAAATGTCGTGCCCAGGTCCACCGCGTCTCACGTAGACAACTTTCGGACATCTTGCTAGTTATTCTTAGTCTATGTCAGTTAAGGACTCGTTTCCATTAATTCTGACTCTTCGTTGCACCAGAATGTGATTATATGGCACCAGTAGTGAGTTTAGGACCTTCCCATACCTCCTCCCATCTTCTTCCCCAAACAACAACTACAACAACAACTACAACAACAACTACAACAACAACAACAACTACAACAACGGCGCGCGCGGGGAGTGTGCGTCCTCACTCCGGCTCGGTTAGCCGCCATTACCCATGTGCGCCGACGGGGTTACCACGAAGGGGCTGCCTGTCGGCCCCTCGTCAAGGGCGGAGCCGGTAACCCCTGCACCCAATGAGAAGCAACGGGCCGATTCCATCTGGGGCGGAGCTAACGAGCCGAGGGCGTGTCACTCCCCGCCGGATATACGCAGCCACTTACCGGACGTGAGGTCAGATGCGCCTGAACCACGGAGAGCAAAGGACGCCACCCCCAGCGCGACGATACCTCCCCGCATCTTTGGACCGGACCGGGTCGATTCTGCCTTGAGCCAAGAGTGCACCTTGAGCCATCGACTGCCCGCTTTCCTTGCCATCAATCCCCGTGTGAGTCAGTTTTGTCCTGTTTATCTGTGGTCTGTCGGGAATAAGATAAGTGTGTCTAAGTGCCTATCTTTCTATGCTGTCCCTCTTGTAGTTGTAATCTGACCTTCCGCCCTAATATAACCTCCTCCGGAGGTCTTGAGAACTGAACCCTTGGTGTCGTGTCATTTTACCCAGCCGTTGTGTCCTTTTCCTCAATTGATTTAGCGTAGCGCGACTCGGCAACGTTCGAGTATAATCGGGTAACTTGTGCGGACACGGCGGCCATTCCGCTCGGCCCACCATAACATCAAAGTCGTGTCTGTAACAATATTATGAAAAGATCTGGAAATTTGGCCATCTCAGATTCAGAGATTTGATATTTGCAAGATTTCGATTCGTTTGGGATCGAAGAGAACACCTTCTTCATCTTCTGTACAGTGAGGTTGCCAGCCCTGAATTCTCTGGCTACATCTGGGTGTTTCATTGGGAGTGCAACCATGTCCCTCAGGTGAACAGGGACCCACCTGGCATAGTGTGTGTGGTCTAAGGCATGGAACCATGGGACCAGTTCCGTCAGGGCATCAAGGTACATCGTGAATGAAGCCTGCCGCAGAGAACGCACGTAGACCAGTACCAACATCTCTAGTTCCAGCACAGTTGCCCAGTACTGAAAGTTGGGAATGTCTTCTCCTCTCTGGTGACACCAGTCTTCGAACTCAGGCAGGTCTTCTGCATCATCAGCATATGTCATACAGTGGTGTTCATACGTACGGTGTTGCAGGATGTGCAGTGCCGCTGCAGTGATTTGATGAGCTCTTCTTGTGCGGGTGACGTGGGCAGCTCGCAGGAAGGAGTCGGCCGTCCCTGGCGTTGCAATCTCAGCTTGCAAATCTGCAAAATCCGCAAATCTTGCAAAATCAAATCTCTGAATCTGAGATGGCCCAATATCCAGATCTTTTCATAATATGATAGTCTACTAGTGTGCCAAATTTGGTGCTTTCCTCACAAAATGCACAATTGTTATGCTATATTTAGCTTAGCTGCCGGACTAATTAACTATGTACAAAACCAAAGAAGAAAAAGGAACGAAGTAATATACAGAATAATAAGAAAAAGAAGATACACAGGGCAGCCTTAAACAGTCTTATATTACCAACGCCCAGGACAGACAACAGACTGACATGAAAGGGGAATAGCAGGCACGAATGACTGGACGAAGGAGAAGGGTCCAATTGGGATAGCTGGGCTGGAAGGTTCAGGTAGAAGGCACAGCAAGGAGGTCCGCTCCAGGTCCACGCTCCGGGCTGGAAGCGAACAGCCGGCGGCAGCTTCACGTATTCGGTTTCACACACGGTCGGACAATGTCAATTGACTACTGTATTGTTGTCGCCGTCACGGACCCACTCTTCTGCCTCACGATCCAGCGGTATGCTCGCCTGGTACCTCCCTCATCTGCCGGATCACGTCTCTCTCTGCCTTCTCTGTAAAAAGGCTTCGCGCTCGTGCTTATATTACCCGTGTTGGAATCAATGCGCGCTTCATAGAGCCACGCCCGCGATGGTACCTCGCCAGCCCTGGTTGGTCGGTAGGGGGCTCGCTGACTCCACCTCTGATGACGAGTCGACGTGCCACACCTTGTTCTGGCGGCTCCGCCCCCTTCCTCCTCGGCTTGACCGCATGGCTAATGGCGGCGTGGTGCCAGTAAACAGCCCAGTGCAACGGCGGCGAACGCTGTTGGCAAGCGAGGTACCACAATTTGAAGAGGGAGAGCAAAATGACTGAAAGGGGCCTATCTTATTTGATTAATGCAACGCAGATTCAACTATTGGGAACAGATCCTTAACTGAAACACATAATAATGAAATAACTACGGAGAGGTCCTATGGCTCGCTAAATGTTGTACATGGACCTAACTAGGGTGCGATTTTAACAAGCCAATTGATGGGGATATTTACAGGGGAACATTTATAAGGGAAACATTTACTAAAATTTACTAGTGAAGGTTCTAAAAACCGTAACTATATATATATATATATATATATATATATACATACATACATACATACATACATACATATATATACAGACTTGGCATTTAATATGGAATATTTTTTTTGGGGAGTGAACTTACTTTTCAAGATGACTTAGTACCAAAAGTTCATTGGAATTATGTTGAAATTTTTCTAGATTTTGTTAATGTGACCTTTAAAAGAAACAAAAACCACATTTGACATTTCGAAACAAATAAATTGATCCTTGAAAGTGATGTAAACTGATATCGAACTCAATTCATGGACAGTACTGTGTTAAACTTCTGTGCGTTTTCCAGAAGTATCTCTTTAATTTGCACATTACCCAAAAATTATTTTAACAAAAACAAAAGTTAAATTACGACTGGGATTACGGACAGTAAAATTACAGTTCAGTACTTCGTGTAACCCCCACGAGCATTCAGGAGAGCACATGCACGTTGAGGCATGCTGTTCATGAGATTTGCCAAGGTTTGGACAGGAATCGCTTGCCATGCAGTGACAATAGCCTGCTGCAATTCACGCACAGAGGTCAGCTGCTGGTCCAAGTGGTCGATTTGACGCGTTAATTCTGCCCACAAGTTCTCTATCGGATTCATATCCGGGGACATGGCAGGCCACTCCATATGCTCTACACCACGGTCAGCAAGAAAGTGTTGGATCATGCGAGCACGATGAGGCCGTGCATCGTCATCTTGGAAGACAAAGTTTCCTCAAAAGGCTGCACGAGCAAATGGAAGCAATGTTTCTTCCAGAATGGCCCTGTACTTGAACTGGTTCAGGTTTCCATTCAGAACAACCAGGTCAGTTTTGCCCCCTGCATGAAAAGCAGCCCAAACGGTCACCCCACCACCTCCAGCTTGGACTCTTGGCACTATACAATCTTTGTTGTAGGCTTCATGCACTTGTCTGCGCACTCGGACGTGGCCATCTTTACGATAGACCAGAAATCTAGACTCGTCACTGAAGATCACGTGATTCCAGTGTCCTGGCTGCCATTGACGGTGCTCTCTGGCCCACTGCAATCGGCGCTGGCGGTGTTGTCTGGTCAGGCGTGGCTTTCTCAGGGGACGCCTGGCACCATAGCCTGCTTGAACCAGTCGTTGGTTGACTAGCCTTCTGGATACAGGCACATTTGTCAGTTGCTGCCACTCAGCCCTAAGCCGATTAGCTGACTTGGTACGGCCATTGCGGACTAACCGGTGCAGCTGGCGATCATCCCTCCTTGTGGTTCTGCGGGGACGTCCTGGCCTCAGTATTGGAGTATGGACACCCCTCTGAGCATTTCGTTTCAGGATCTTTGACACCTGACCTTGAGTGATGCCATACTGCCGAGCAATAGCACGCTGTTTCATGCCGTAATTTCGTAAAGCCACCACTCCATGACAAACAGCATTGTCGAGTTGACGGACCATCTCCAGAGGAAGCGGCAATAACTTTTGGAGACGTGCAGCAGTTGTTTTCCACTAATACAGAACGCAACAACCCTTGTATACCCGACTGTGAAGCCAATCATCAAATGCACCTGTCCGTACATTTTGCCACGCCACCTGTGATATAATCCTGTTGTTGACTTCTTGCTGCGACAGACAATCAGTGACATGGTTCTTTTACCAAATAAATCACCGAAGTGTAAAAGAAACTCACCAGATTGATATACTGAGTTAAGAAAGTAAACCGGTCAAGAAAAAAAAATAATTCCATATTAAATGCCAAGTCTGTATATATATTCTATATATATAGTATAGTGTATATATAGTCTGTATATATATATATATATATATATATATATATATATATATGATGGATCCGTTGACTTAGGACTCAAGACTCATGACAGAGAGAAAGAACAACTGATATATTTATTTGATTCGTCAAACACACAAGCTTGGTGGAGAGCAAAACACGTCGGACAGAAGCCCACATCAATGACCAACGTTCCAACAAGATGCTCTAAAATAATTTGGTCAAGCTCTCACTTTATAAAGGGAATATTGGGGTGTGGTTTTAGCTCTCAAGACAAAGAGAACGACCCAGTGGTCTCCTTGATTCGGCCGAGGTCATTCAAGAGTCAAACAACATGTTGACGACTTTCCAGAGTCCTGGTTTTTGGGGGGAAAGTTCAGCAGGTCGTAAAAAATGTCAAACATGAAAGTGATCTAACGCAGTCCCTTAAGGGGGACTGGGAAGATACGGTTTGGTCTTCACAGAGTGAAGGATTATACTATCAGGGCCTGGTTTTCACAAGACATATAACTTCTTATAACAAGCTTCCAAAGGAATATTTCGACAGTAAGAGAACATGCCATCACAGTAACTTAATTCTTTAACAGGAAATATAATGGATAAGGTTTACAAAGCAACATATACAAATTAGTTATTTTTGGTAATTGAGCAACATCTTTAGCCTAATACTGGGATAACAGGTTTCCAAAGAACATGAAAGTATTATGAGTATACAGAAATAAATCAAAAACAGAACATATACTTGTTTATACTTGGTAATTGGTAAACATTGAAAACACAAGGGGGGAGGGGGACATCAAAGCCCTATATATATATATATATATATATATATATATATATATATATATATATATGTATATATATATATACACACACACACACACACACACATATACATACACCTTTTCTAATTCTTGTACATTCTGCTTTCTCGGATCATTGTTGAGAAAGCTTTTCTTGTTATCCCATCACCCACCTCCAGGCCTGCCCGTCGTTCCTTATTGGGTGAATATGATCTTTCACCTTTGTACGAAGGGAAGCTGACTCCATTGGCCTCAAATGAGACTATAAATCTCTACAATATCATACCAAGCTTGTTGATCGGTGTCTCAAAGGTATTATCTGTTTATTTAATGAAGCTCCATAACCACAGGTTCCGAATCACTTCACATTTAATGTTCCGTCCCAAGGACTATGTACTCCGTAATGCGACACCTTCCCAGGACACAACTAGTTTCGCTTTTTTGTTGTTGCATCCGATTACTTCAGCTGTTACAATAAGCTACTATAGTATCGAGTAGACAGAAATCCGTTTGATGAAAGACCTTATTACCCTCCGCCACCAAAGGTGGATGCAGGTTATGTTTTCGCCCCTGTATGTTTGTTTGTCCGTTTGTGAACAAAATATCTCAAAAAGTTGTGGACGGATGCAGACGAAATTTGGCAGAGATGTAGCATATGTCACAAGGACGAAATTATTAGATTTTGGTGAAGATCCGGATTCGGATCCAGCTACTAGAATTTTTAAAGTGATTCTTCACCATTGGGAGATGGGGCCAAAAACGATACATAGCAGGATATCTCATAAAGTTGTGGATGGATTTGGACGAAACTTGCTAGAAAGGTTGTGTGTCTGACGAGGACGATTCGATTCGATTTTGGTGAAGATATGAATATGGATTCGGATATGATAATTATTTAATTTGTGAAGTGATTCTTCACCATGGCGAGATAGGGCCAAAAACGATACATAGCAGGATATCTCAAAAGGTTATGGACGGATTTGGACGAAACTTGGTGGACCGGTTGGGTTTGTGACGAGGAAGAATCGATTCAATTTTGGTGAAGATCTGGATCAAGCCAGTAGAATTTATTAAGTGATTCTTCACCATTGAGTGATATGGCTAACCAGGCGGTGGTACAGTCACGTGAAAAAGTAAGTACACCCCATGTAAAGTTTTGACTTTTTCAACATATTTCAACATACAGCTATTTGATCTTCATTTCAACAATATTGATAGATAAAGGTGATATTGAAGCGCGGTGTTACGCACACTGCTTGTAAGCAAGGAGGAAGCGGACAACGCGGTAAGTTGTAAGAGTCTTTATTCAAGAGCTCCACTGTAACACTGGAGCGTTCCGGGCTGCGCGCCCGGTGTATATCCCGCGGCCACGCCTACTCCTCGGGCGTGGCCGCCGCCCACTTGGTGCGCGGAATGATGCCCTCGCGCCAGTGAGCTTTCGTGTCCACCACACGCGCCCCCCCAGAATTCCCGCGCACCTGGAGGGCCAGTTTGCGGGGCAAACGGATGACCCGGCCGAAGCGCCCTCTGGCGACTGGCGGCGTCCGGGGTGCAGGGATGCCAGCTGGGATGCCTCCGGCTGCACCCGGGATGGGTGCAGGCTCGGGGGGTGGCGTGCCGGCGGGGCCGGGCGGTGCCAGGGGTGGGCCCGCCGGGGGGCGGCCCCGACACGGGGGCCGAGCCACCGGCGGTGGGTGGTCCACGTCGAGGTGGGCCGGCTTGAGGCGATCTATGGAGACACGGTCAGGAGTGCCGCCGATGTCTAAGGTGAAATGTTTCACCCCGGTCTCCAGCACGCGGAAAGGCCCGTCGTACGGGGGCCGCAGTGGTGTCCGGTGGGCGTCGTGCCGGACGAAGACGTACTCTGCGGTGCGAAGCTCCGGGGCGACGTGCGTAGGTGGGTGCCCGTGGTGCGCCGTGGGCACCGGGGCGAACCTCTGGGCGGTCTCCTGCAGCGCGGAGCGCTCCTGCGCCGCGGACCATGGTGCCGTGGAGTCGGGGAGGAACTCGCCCGGCACCCGCAGCGGTTGCCCGAAAACCAACTCCGCCGGGGATGCACGCAGGTCGTCCTTGGGCGTCGTCCGGAGGCCCAGCAGCACCCATGGGAGCCTGTCGACCCAGCCGCCGTCGCGGAGGGTCGCCCGGAGCGCGGCCTTCAACGAGCGGTGGAACCGCTCGCACCGGCCGTTAGCCTGGGGGTGGTAGGCCGTGGTGCGGTGCAGCTGGACTCCGAGCCCCCGCGCGACCGCCCCCCAGAGCTCCGAGGTGAACTGGGGGCCGCGGTCGGACGAGATGTCCGAGGGGGCGCCGAACCGGGCGACCCAGGTGGCGATGAACGCCTGCGCGACGTCCGCCGCCGTCGTTGACGCCAAAGGCACGGTGTCCGGCCACCGGGTGGTGCGGTCCATCATGGTCAGGACGTGGGTGAAACCCCGCGAGGGGGGCAGAGGTCCCACCAGGTCCACGTGAATGTGGTCAAACCGACGTTCCGGCACCGCAAACGGGGCCATTGGGGCCTGGGTGTGTCGGTGCACCTTCGCGCTCTGGCACGTGAGGCACGTCCTGGCCCAGCCGCGGACGGCCTTCCGGAGGCCATGCCAGACAAACTTGTCGGCGATCAACCTCTGGGAGGCCCTCGTGCCCGGGTGGGACAGGCCGTGGATGGCGTCGAAAATCTGGCGCTGCCAGCCCGCGGGCACGATGGGGCGAGGCCGCCCGAGGGAGGCGTCGCACCAGAGGGCCGTGCCCGCGCCGTTGAACGGCACCTTGGTGACGCGGAGGCCCGTAACGGCGGTCCGCAAGGCCTGGACGTCGGGGTCGGCGGCCTGGTCCGCCGCCATCCGGGCATAGTCGATGCCGAGGCGGACCGCGTGGGCAACGGACCGGGAAAGGCAATCCGCCACCGTGTTGTCCTTCCCCGCGACGTGCTGGATGTCCGTCGTGTATTCGGACACGGCCTAGAGGTGACGCTGCTGCCGGGCCGACCACGGCTCGGCGACCTTGCCCATCGCGAACACCAGTGGCTTGTGGTGGACGAAGGCCGTGAACGCACGGCCCTCGAGCAGATGGTGGAAGTGCCTGACCGCCAGGTGGAGCCCGAGCAACTCGCGGTCGAAGGTACTGTACCGGCGTTCGGGTGGGCGAAGCTGCCGGCTGAAGAACGCCAGCGGTTGCCAAGCTCCACGCACCCATTGCTCGTGCACCGCGCCCACCGCGTAGTCCGAGGCGTCGGTGGTGAGGGCGATCGGTGCATCGGGCGCCGGGTGCGCGAGCATGGTGGCATTAGCCAAGGCGAGCTTCGCGCCCATGAACGCCGCATCCATCTGCTCGGTCCAGGTGACGTCACCTTTGCCCGGCTTCCCTCGGAGGGCCTCGTGCAGGGGGCGCAGGAGCTGGGCGATGCGGGGCAGGAACCGATGGTAAAATTTTACCATGCCCAGGAACTCCTGGAGCCCCCTGATCGTGCGGGGGCGCGGAAACCCCTTCACCACCTCCACCTTGGCCGGTAGGGGGACGGCCCCGTGCCTGGTGACGCGGTGCCCCAAAAAGTCGATTTCAGCGACACCGAACCGGCACTTGGCGGGGTTCACGATCAGGCCGTGCTGGCCCAGGCGTTCGAAGAGCATGCGGAGATGGTGGAGGTGCTCTTCGCGGGACGCGCTGGCGACGAGGATGTCGTCCAGGTAGACGTACACGAAATCCAAGTCGCGCAAGACGCTGTCCATGAGGCGCTGGAACGCCTGAGCCGCATTCTTCAAACCGAAGGGCATCCGAAGAAATTCGAAAAGACCAAACGGCGTGATGACAGCCGTCTTCGGGATGTCCTCCGGCCTGACGGGGACCTGGTGGTAACCGCGTATGAGGTCCACCTTCGAAAAGAAGGACATATTCGCCAAGCGGGCGGAAAAGTCCTGAATATGGGGGACGGGGTAGCGGTCGGGGGTGGTGGCGTCGTTGAGACGGCGGTAGTCCCCGCACGGTCGCCATCGCCCGCCGGGCTTGGGCACGATGTGGAGCGGCGACGCCCAAGCACTCTCGGAGCGCCGCACGATGCCGAGCCGCTCCAGCGTAGCGAACCCCGCTTTAGCTACCGTGAGCTTCGTCGGCTCGAGGCGGCGTGCCCGGGCGTAGACCGGTGGCCCGGCGGTGGGGATGTGATGTTCCACCCCGTGCTTGACTGTCCCCGCCGAGAAGGTGGGCCTCATGAGGGCCGGGAAACGGGCGAGGAGGCGGGTGAATTCGTCCGCTGCCGGAAGCGTGCAGATGAACCTGGCCGGAACCGAACCGCTCAGCAAGACGCTCGGCGAGCCGCTCAATGAGCCGCTCCGTGAGCTGCTCAACGAGGCGGGCAGCGCGCACGCGAGCGAGCTGAACGTCTCAGCCTGGACAAGCCTTCTGTGCTTTACGTCCACCAAGAGGCCATTGGCACAAAGGAAGTCCGCGCCAAGCAATGCCATAGGCACATCGGCAGTCACGAACGACCATCGGAAAACCTGCCCTCCGCACCGCAGAGAAAGGCAGCGTTTTCCGTATGTGCGAATGGGCGTACCGTTGGCAGCAAGCAGAGCGGGACCCCGGCCCGCGGTCTGCTTGTCGGACGTACCGGCGGTAACGACACTCACCTGCGCTCCCGTGTCACACAGGTAACGGCGCCCGGATAAGGTGTCCGTTATGTACAGGAGGCTGTTTAATCGGCCGGCGCTCAGTGCCACTACCGAGGGCCGGCCCGGGCGTTTCCCGACCTGCCGAATGAGCACGGCGGGCGACATTGCCGGGCTTCGTGGCCGAACCTCGCGTGGAAATGGCACCAGGTTTGCGGCGAAGCCGGAGGCCGCGGTTTCCGCGGTGGTGGTGGGCGGGGAGTGGCGGCCGCCACGAGGCACCCCTCGGAGTAGGGGTGGGCACCTGCAGGAGGTTCAGCGGCGACGCATTGCGTCGCGTAGCAGGGGTGGGCACCCGCAGCAGTTTCGGGCTCGGGAGCCGCTACGGCCGCACCGAAACTCGCCTGCGTGTCCAAAGCCGCGTACAACTTCTCGGCCTCGGCCGCGAGCGCTCGGGGTTCCGTTGTCGCAGAACCGGCCAACGCGAGGCGTACTCGTGCCGGCAGCTGGCGTCGAAATAACGCCCGGAATAGAGCGTTCGGGGTTTCGTCGCCTATGAGCGACAGCATATGGTCCATTCGGACCGACGGTCGCGTGTCACCGAGCTCGGGGAGGTCCAAGAGGCGATCGGCCCGTGCGTCCACCGTGAGGCCGAACGTGGCGAGGAGGAGACGCTTGATCGCCTCGTACCTGTCGTCGGCCGGTGGGTTCCTCAGGACCGACACGACGCGGGCGGCTGTGCCGGCCCCGAGGGAGGCGACGACGTGGCAGTAGCGTGTCTCGTCCGCCGTGATGCCTCGAAGCCTGAACTGAGCTTCGGCCTGCAGGAACCAGATCTCCGCCTGAGCTTCCCAGAACTCAGGGAGCTTTATCGCTACCGCGTTGGTTGCCATGGCTGTGGCGGGTTCGGGTGGTCAGTGACGGCTGACCAGAACGTCGGAGGTCACCAATGAAGCGCGGTGTTACGCGCGCTGCTTGTAAGCAAGGAGGAAGCGGACAACGCGGTAAGTTGTAAGAGTCTTTATTCAAGAGCTCCACTGTAACACTGGAGCGTTCCGGGCTGCGCGCCGGTGTATATCCCGCGGCCACGCCTAGCCCTCGGGCGTGGCCGCCGCCCACTTGGTGCGCGGAATGATGCCCTCGCGCCAGTGAGCTTTCGTGTCCGCCACAATATAATCTAACAAATATCATGAAACATTTACATTTTGTAGTCCAATGTATAATTTAAATATAAATAAATGCAAATTTCGCATGTGGAAAAAGTAAGTACACCCCTACATTTATCACTACTTCAAATATCTAAAATTAGAATCAGGTGCACCAGCTCAGGTGCAAATGATTAGAACATCGTTAGAGAGGATCTTGGAGGAACCTGTCTTATTTAAACCTCAGACATTTAGTTTGGTTTGCTCTTTGTTGTTGAAGTGTGCGGCGTCACCATGCCTAGATCAAAAGAGCTCTCTGAGGCCTTCAGAAAGAAGGTTATGGATGCCCACGAGTCTGGGAAGGGATTTAAAAAGATCTCCAAACAATTTGAAATCATTCATTCGACTGTCCGGAAGATCATCTACAAGTGGAGAAGATTCCAAACAACTGCCAACTTGTTCAGGCCAAGCCGCCCCAGCAAGTTCAGCCTGAGAGCAGACCGCAAGATGCTGAAAGAGGTCTATAAGAACCCCAGAATGTCATCACGGGACCTACAGGTAGCTTTTGCCACTGTTGATGTCAAAGTGCACGAGTCTACCATTAGAAAGAGGCTGCACAAATTTGATCTACATGGGAGGTGTGCCAGGAGGAAACCTTTGCTGTCCAGAAAGAACATCAGGGCAACACTAAAGTTTGCCAATGAACACCGAGGCAAAGACCAGCACTTCTGGAACAATCTGCTCTGGACAGATGAGTCAAAGGTAGAGCTATTTGGCCATAGTACTAGAAGACATGTTTGGCGAAAACCAAAGACAGCATTTGACCACAAGAACCTGATATCAACTGTAAAGCATGGTGGTGGAAATATTATGGTTTGGGGCAGCTTTGCTGCATCAGGGCCTGGGCAGCTGACCATCATAGAATCCACTATGAATTCTTCATTGTACCAGAGGGTGCTTGAGGATATTGTGAGGCCATCTGTCGGAAAGTTGAAGCTCAACCGAAGGTGGACCTTGCAACATGACAATGACCCTAAACATACCAGTAAATCCACCAAGGAATGGCTGAAAAGAAAGAAATGGAGGGTTCTGGAATGGCCAAGTCAAAGCCCGGATCTAAATCCCATCGAGATGTTGTGGGGGGATTTGAAACGAGCTGTGCATGCAAGAAACCCCTCAAACATCGCACAGCTGAAAGAATTCTGCATGGAGGAGTGGGAAAAAATGTCTCCCAGTCGATGTCAGAGACTGGTAGACAGTTATAAGAAACGCCTACTTGAGGTTGTTTCTGCCAAAGGGGGCAATACCACCTATTAGAGCCAAGGGTGTACTTACTTTTTCCACATGCAAAATTTGCATTTACTGTAATACCCCGGCCTACGTCATTAATTGGTTCCATAAGCCATGACGTAACTCTGTTTTTGACGTAAACCGGGCGTAATGCCTTAAAAATGCCTTAAAATGAAGACAAACACCATAAAACTAGAGTAAATAACTCGCGAAAGTATATAACTATCGCTAAACCTTAAAGAACACTAAAAACACATTTTAGTCATATTTTTTAATGAGTAATGAACACAATTAATAAATGAATTTGTAAAGAATAATAAATAAAATTAATAAGATTATGTTATTCACCTTAAACATGGCATCTCTTCTGAACACAAACACACATTTTAGCAGTCTTAGCCGGCGGCGCTTTTTCAGTGACGTATGCGAGAATACGTTGCCTATCATGAATGATGGTCGATACCGTCGACCATGGCAGCCCTAAGGCATAGACCTTATCGCGAATCGGTAAATATCAACAGAGGGCGCTCCACCGCAAAGCATGATGGGATCGAAAAGGGGGCAAACATAAACACGAACCCAGAAGAGGAAGCGTCTGTCTACGATCGATGCTGTGTTTACGGAAAGGAAGATGGCTAATGTGAAAGAAATTCAGCGTTTTTTGGCATTAAAATCCAGCGATTTAAAGAAATATTTGAGGGAAAGGGGGGTTCCCATTGGAGAAGAGAAACAACCTGCTTATGCAAGAACAGTTCCTGAATGTTGAAACCTCGATCGGCCATACAAATATCATCGCCGGGCTGGAACTTGTCTACAATGTTCGTCATCTTTACAATTTTTTTGTCCGACGTGTTTCCTCCTGTAGGTTTGGAAATGTATGAAATTGTTCCGCTAGGTGTAATACCAACAAGGCCCTTGAGAGTAGGTCTTGACTTATATTGGCTGTACACTTACGAATTTGATGTTGCCAGGGAAGGTCTATCTATTTCGATTTCAGTGCGGTCGATTATGCATCTCACAGTACCCTTATACTTGTGGAAACATGCTGGGTAGTACTTCATAGTGCATTCTTTGCTGGGCCAGTGGATGAAGGCAGCCAGCTCCTTTGCCAACAGTGGAATCCAAGTGGACAAAACTTGGGAGACGGTGCTTTGTCCTAATCCAAAGCGAAATGCGAGGTCCTCCTCGCGAAGATTAAGCCGAAGCTTCACGAGTGTCATGAGTAGTTGATCCTCCAAAGATTGAGATCGCTTAACTCCAGGTTTTGTAGTATTGTTTATTTGCCAGGTCTTGTCTTCCATTGATAATTTCCCCTTATAATAATGAAGGTTCTGTGCATGAGGGGATACTTCTGCTAATAACCACTTAAACAGGTCATAACTAGGTATGTTTTCTTTTCAACTTCATGAATCGACCGGTTAGTTCCTGCTCCCAGCTACTGGCATTCGTTCGCTATGTCAAGGGAGATGATATCAAGGAAGAATTCTTGTTCTGCAGTGCCCTGGAAACAACGACAAAAGCTAACGACGTCATGGAAAAAATGAATTTGTTCTTCGATGCGGGAGGAATTCAGTGGGAGAATGTATGCGGTGTCTGTACTGACGGTGCTCCTGCCATGTTTGGTTCCAAATCCGGATTCCAAGCAAAAGTGAAGATGCTGGCAGCACCACAAGCGAAAGGAACCCACTGTATGATTCATCGCTATGCCCTGGCTTGTAAGACTCTCCCTCTCTCATTGAAGAAAGTTCTTGAAGTCGTAATCAAGATTGTTAACTTCATCAAGGCAGGGGCTCTCAACACCCGAATGTTCAAGGAGCTGTGCAAAGACATGAACGCGGAACATGAAACGTTGCTGTAATATACTGCTGTACGCTGGCTTTCGAAAGGGAATGTTCTGAACCGCGTCTTTGAACTTCGTGCGGAAGTCAAACATTTCTTGAATCTTCAAGGGAAACATGACCTCCTGCAGCATTACGACGAAGAATTGTGGAACGAACTACTTGCTTATCTTGCTGACATTTTCGAGCAGCAGAACCAGCTGAACCTCAAGCTCCAAGGAAGAGCGACTAATATTATTCTTTTCCACGATCATCTCAGAGGATTTGTTGCCAAGCTCCAAAACTTGCGCAGGAAAGTGAACACAGGAAACATTGCTATGTTCGAAAGAATGTCTGAATTGCAAGACAGCATGGGAAAAGAGCTTGATCCCGTACTGAAAAATGACATTCTTGAGCATCTGCAGTCACTGGAGCTAGAATTTCATAAGTATTTTCCTGATTTAGACGACAATGAGGCAAAAATTGTGAGGAATCCTTTTTCCGTCAACCTTTGCGTGGAGAGCATGCCGGAGGCAATGCAAGATGAATTCCTGGATCTCAGAAACGATTCATTTGCCAAAGACCCATTCGAAGAGAAGAGCTTGACGGAGTTTTGGGTGGGAATGGGTCGCTACCCTAATATCAGCTAGATAGCTATCCGGGTGCTTCTGCCATTCTCGTCTACCTATCTCTGCGAAGCGGGGTTTTCCACGCTGTTGAATATCAAATCAAAACAGCGTAATCGGCTCCACGTGGAAGATGACCTCCGCTGTGCCCTGACTGTGACTCAACCACGGATACCCCAATTGGTAGCTAAAATGCAATTTCAGCCATCCCACTGAGTTTTTAATTCACTTTTACGGCGCATGCACCACGTCCCTAGTTTTGATTACCTGAGTTGTTGCCTAATTGAGTTTCTTTTTGTGAGACACCTAACACACTGCGTTAAATACAGACACAACAGAGGTTTTTAGTTTTCACATATTCTTGACTTGGAACCTTTTCATACTGTTTTCTTGTGTAACAGTTCTATTTTATGCTGTCCATAGTGTTGCTACTGATAATATTAAAATCTCATATCAAACATGCATCATTCGAGTGACGTTGCTTTGTTTGCTTCTTCCAAAAACGATGTAGTTGGGAGTCAGTAAGGAACAGAAAAAAACTATGGAACTAAATGTTTACTTGTTGGCTACTTGGAATTCCTCATTTTCTGTGTAATAATCTATATAATAATAGCGTAAGGACTCGACTTTGTTATCCCTTTTACGCCGCACCCAGTGACCCGATGCCCACGGCACTAATGGATTTACCATCTACGAACCGCGCTCTTTGTTTATCACGTACAGACATACTCGAAAAATCTGAATTCGCCGACTTTGGAACTCAAAAGCATCCGATTAACGGCCGATACGACGCCATATTACGACGCCATCGTCTTGGCGTCTGCTGGGCGAAGGCGATGCGAGCGGTCCGCTGATTGGACAGTCGAGTGGTGTGAACATGGGTGGTGTGAACCAAATGGTCTTTTTATTCCCTTGAACATTTTAAATTAGGATATATAAGGAAACGTCTTTATCGTCATTTTAATAAAGTTAAATGGAGTGACATTGCGATTCTCGGGTCGTATTCAACTATGTGTTTATTATATAAATAACAACTCGCGGTCTGAGGTAACTCGGCTAAAAATTATCCGATTTGCACCAAATAAAGTTCATGAATGGTTGCACAGACCCCTACTTCTCACTAAAAGTGGAAATAGAATGTAAATCGGAGTTAAAACAAGCCCGCAAGGTCGCTCCGTGGAGCGGCCTGCACGTACTCAACTATGTGTGAATTATATAAACTAGGGCATTGCCCGTACTATATCTATATCTAAAATTATATCCCCCCCCTCTATTTACATGAAATGGTTTGGTCCAAAGCGAACGGCTTGCGAGTACGGTGACAATCCCCCCCCTCTATTTACATGCAATGGTTTGGTCCAAAGCGAACGGCTTCCGGAGTTTGGTAAAGAAATCGCCATCGCGTGCACAAACGCGCAGGAAAGCGAATGAATCGCAAATTCGGTTTTATTAGTTTTAAAACATAGTTTAACGCCAACATAGTTTGCAAACGTGAAATAAATGAATACGCTCTCAAATGTGCCATCCGAGGCAGAGTGTGTCCTCCACGTTCGGCACACGCGATCGTTCGCTGCTCTCTGATTGGTTGAATCGTTTTTTGGACATAGCTCGGTAAGTAATTGTCCGATTAATATGAAACCTTGAAAAGGCACATCCTCGGGTCCCCAGCAATATACCTGGCAAGTTAAAAGTATATCGGACCCGTGGTTGTCGAGAAACAGCGGTCACAGACAAACAGACGTACAGACGTACAGAGATTACTGGAATTATAGATAGATAACAACTCACGGTCTGAGGTAACGGCTAAAAATTATCCGATTTGCACCAAATAAAGTTCATGAATGGTTGCACAGACCCCTACTTCTCACTAAAAGTGGAAACGGAATGTAAATCGGAGTTAAAACAAGCCCGCAAGGTCGCTCCGTGGAGCGGCCTGCACGTACTCAACTATGTGTGAATTAATATATAAATAACAACTCGCGGTCTGAAGTAACTCGGCTAAAAATTATCCGATTTGCACCAAATAAAGTTTATGAATGGTTGCACAGACCCCTACTTCTCACTAAAAGTGGAAACGGAATGTAAATCGGAGTTAAAATAAGTGTTTGTTTTGTATTAAGCAAATGCACGTGGAGCATGCTTGCGAGCGAGCTGCGTTCTGGAGGTGACGTCACATGGATTACGTCATCGGCTTTGAGGTATGGGGCAGAATTTTTAGGGGCGTTCCCAAGTGGTTCGGTTTTCTTTCATTTTTAATGTTTCAGAGTGAATATAACAAAAAATCAATGCCATATTTGAATTCACCATAAAAAGACATTTAGATGACATCAAATGCATTTTAAGTGAGATTCCGTGGCTGTGGACCTTTAAGAGCTATCTATGTAATAATCTATATAATAATAGCGTAAGGACTCGACTTTGTTATCCCTTTTACGCCGCACCCAGTGACCCGATGCCCACGGCACTAATGGATTTACGATCTACGAACCGCGCTCTTTGTTTATCACGTACAGACATACTCGAAAAATCTGAATTAGCCGACGTTGGGACCCAAAAGCATCCGATTAACTGCCGATACGACGCCATATTACGACGCCATCGTATTGGCGTCTGCTGGGTGAAGGCGAAGCAAGCCGTCCGCTGATTGGACAGGCGAAGGCGAAAGCAAGCCGTCCACTGAGTGGACAATCCAGAGCATGCACTTGTGCCGGTGTCGGCGATCGTTGTGCATATACGCACTCTTCATTCTCATCTTTCTTCCTAACTCTTACTCGGACAAGCAAATCCCCTATGCCATCCATAATGGTACACTCTATCCATACACCACATCCTCCTTTCCGTCGATGTTCCATGGGTTTCGGCTAGTTTACTAATAATAGCGTAAGGACTCGACTTTGTTATCCCTTTTACGCCGCACCCAGTGACCCGATGCCCACGGCACTAATGGATTTACGATCTACGAACCGCGCTCTTTGTTTATCACGTACAGCCATACTCAAAAAAATTGAATTAGCCGACGTTGGGGCCCAAAAGCATCCGATTAACTGCCGATACGACGCCATCTTACGACGCCATCATATTGGCGTCTGCTGGGCGAAGGCAAAGCAAGCCGTCCGCTGATTGGACAGGCAAAGGCGAAAGCAAGCCGTCCACTGAGTGGACAATCCAGAGCATGCATTTGTGCCGGTGTCGGCGATCGTTGTTTATATACGCACTCTTCATTCTCATCTTTCTTCCTAACTCTTACTCGGACAAGCAAATCCCCTATGCCATCCATAATGGTACACTCTTATCCATACACCACATCCTCCCTTCTGTGGATGTTCCACGGGTTTCGGCTAGTAATTTACTAATTCTCATACAAACAAAATAGCCAATTAAAGGAAAAAACACCTCTCAGAATGCACCACAGAGCATCTAGAAATCAAAATTTTCTACGGGGTATGCCCCAGACCCCCCTAGCCTGCTTACACGCGCTCCGCCGCTCGACCCTCGCGAAAAGGAGGGGGGTGCTGGGGATGTGCTCTGGGAGCCAAGGGGGCCGTAACTCAAAAAAGGTTGGGAACCCCTGATTTAGAGTGTCATAGCAAAGGGGTGGAATATTTATTGACTAAGATATTTCAGCTTTTCATTTTTAATTATTTTGTCACACAGGTAAATAAAATTTCCAAAATAAAAAATCCATTGACATTATGGGACATTATGTGTGGATCAGTGACAGAAAATGTCAATTTAATACATTTTAAATTCAGGTTGTAACACAACAAAATGTGAAAAAAGTCAAGGGGTGTGAATACTTTCTGAAGACACTGTAGATGGTATGGAGTACACTTGTCTTTGCTGAAACCTTAAACCTTCCTGCAAAAATGGAACTGAATGTGCGATTTGTCTTCCAGGTCACTAATGAGCCGGTGTTTGCATCTGTTTCCTTCAACACCATGCTCTTCTACGAACCCTTCATGGTGGGATCCTCACACAGGTATGCAGAGGATCAACAGTTAATCAAAAGGTTTCAGAAAAATGTATGTATCGTTGAATGAAGATTTATTAAAAACAAAGATTCTGTCATATGTACGAGATCGCGAGAGATGGCAGACAATCAGCAGCCATTGAGGAAATTCAAGGTTTCTGAAATTGAGATACAGTTCCCTGAATGGTCTATCATGTTCACACCTGGAGGTCAATTACAATGATTTTTAGCTCACCTGGAATGTAGTTCCGGGGATCTCCTGCGATGGTGCGTCGTCAGTCTGTAAACACTTGCAACTTCTTTTCCAAAACTGCTAATATGATTGTTACCAAACTTGGCACAAATTATATTTGGTATGTTGCAACTCAAGTTTGTTCACGGCATGAAAAAAATCATTGTCTAAGGGGGTCTACCATTGGTCAAAGTAGATCCAGGTTTCACCCCATCTCCCCCCAAAATAGGAGTTTGCTTTTTAAATCGACGGAGGCATTATGTTTTTGGGTTGTTCGTCCGTCCGTCCGTGATAGGTTTTCGTCACCGCGATAACTTGAGAATGGCTGAAAAGATCTAAGTCAAACTTGGTGCAGTTACACTACCGGTCAAAAGTTTTAGAACACCTCAATTTTTCCAGTTTTTATTGAAATTTAAGCAATTCAAGTCCAATGAATAACGTGACATGGTACAAAGGTAAGCAGTAAACTGCTCGAGGTTAAAAAAAAACTTTAGGTTCGCAAAAACGGGAAAATAATGTAAATTGCACAGTTATATTGTAAAAAAGGCCTTCTTCAGAGAACAAGCAATGGGTTAACAACGTGTAAGTAAATGTAAGTAAATTAAGCGTTGAAAGTTGATGCAAACAATTCCTACAGGTGTCCCAACCTCTGCTGATTACTTGATTACAAACGCCCTGTCTGTATAAAAGAAGTATTGGAACAGACTGTTATTACACCCTCTGAAGCATTATTTGGACAATATTGCACTGCAGGAAGTAGTATATTGGAAACTGGAGGAAACTCTGACAGGAAGAGGTCTGGCAGACCCAAAGCCACAACAGAATCAGAAGACAAGTTTCTGAGAGTCAACAGCTTGCGTGATTAGGCGGCTCACAGGACAACAGCTTCAAGCACAGCTTAACACTGGTCGAAGTAAGCAAGTCTTAGTTTCAACTGTGAAGAGAAGACTTTGAGCTGCAGGTTTGACAGGTCGAGTGGCAGTAAGAAAACCATTTCCCAAAATGGCAAAATAAGAAAGAGAGGCTTGCCTGGGCGATGAAGCACCGCCAGTGGACTATTGTTTTTGAAATCTTTGAAAAAATTTGAAATCTTAGGTTCATCACGCAGGGTTTTTGTACTCCGTCGAGTAGGCGAAAGGATGGTTCCTCAGTGTGTGACACCAACTGTCAAACATGGAGGAGGAAGCGTGATGGCCTGGGGCTCTTTTGCTGGATCCAGAGTCAGCGACTTGCACAGAGGGACTGGCACCCTGAACCAAAAGGGCTACCACAGCATTTTGCAGTGCCATGCAATACCCTCTGGTAAATGCCTAGTTGGTCAGGGGTTCATCCTACAGCAAGATAATGACCCTAAACACACCTCCAGGCTATGTCAAAACTACCTTCGAGGAAAAGAACAAGACGGTAAGCTTCAAATCATGGAATGGCCAGCACAGTCTCCAGACTTAAACCCCATCGAGTTGGTTTGGGATGAACTGGACAGAAGGGTGAAAGCAAAGCAACCTACAAGTGCAACACATTTGTGGGAAGTTCTGCAACAGTGTTGGGAAAAACTTCCTGAACAATATTTGATTTCCATTGTAGAAAGAATGCCACGAGTGTGTTCGGCGGTTATATCTGCAAAAGGTGGCTACTTTGCAGAGTCAAAAATTTTAAATTAAATTTTGTTAATCAAAATGATTCTATGATTTCTTTTTTTATCTCCAATTGTTTATTTGTTCTATGCTTAATTTCAAAGTACATTGAGACATTAAACTGCGTAAATTTCAATAAAAACTGGAAAAATTTAGGTGTTCTAAAACTTTTGACCGGTAGTGTATGTATAATGATGAAAAGATGAACTGGTTAGATATTTGGGTCAAAAGGTCAGAGGTCATGTTAAGTAAAAATTATGTTGCCGCACCAACTCATGAACCAATGATTGGATTTAAAACAAACTTGGTATAAGTATATATAATGCAAAGATGAACTGATTGGATTATGGCATCAAGAGGTCAAAGGTCAGGTAAAAATGTGATAGCTTGAGCACAGCTGAAGGGATTTAAATGAAACTTGGTACAAGTATGTATAATGATGTAATAATGTGGGCGCAGGCATATTGGTCGACGTTATGACGTCAAAGAGTGTCGTTCTAGTCCCTCTGAAATTACACACACGATTTCGATGTAACTTCACCACAACCTTCATCACCCGTGATGTACCAAAGTTAGTTCACTGAGTGGGGGTTGTCCCCCAAAATAGGTATTTTATTGTTTGAAGTCTTATGTTGATGTTTTTATGATTCTACATGCTTTCCCATCTCCGAGCAACCATTGAAGTTGGTTTAAAATACCTTGATACTTTTAAAAATACCTTTAGTCGGTGTAGTGCATTGCTTTATTCTACCAGATGAGCGCCCAGGGGTATTGCCCCTGTTTTTGTCCCCCGTCGCACAGCGTAGCGAAAGGGGGACTATGGCTTTCCCCTCCGTCCGTGTGTGCGTGCGTGTGTGCGTGCGTGTTTGCGTGCGGGCGTGCGTGCGTGCGTAAGCGAAGGACCGCATTCGAATTTTGTGTGTGGGTGCAACCCACGTCAAAATCCAAGATGGCCGCCGCCATGTATGTCTGAACCTTGTGAGATGAATATCTTGAAAAATACGCGACGTACCAACTTCTAATCTGGTGTGTGGGTGTATCTAGGCGTAGGGAAGAACGCTATTGAAAATTGGGTCGCCACGTCAAAATCCAAGATGGCCGCCACCATGTATGTCTGAACCTTGTGAGATGAATATCTTGAAAAATAAGCGAAGTACCAACTTCTAATTTGGTGTGTGGGTGTATCTAGGCACAAGGAAGAACGCTGTTTAAAATTGGGTCGCCACGTCAAAATCCAATATCGCCGCCGCCATGTATATGTCTGAAACTTGTGAGCGAAATATCTCGAAAAAGAAGCGAAGAACCAACTTATAATTTGGTGTGTGGGTGTATCTAGGCACAGGGAAGAACGCTGTTTAAAATTGGGTCGCCACGTCAAAATCCAATATCGCCGCCGCCATGTATGTCTGAACCTTGTGAGATGAATATCTTGAAAAATAAGTGAAGTACCAACTTATAATTTGGTGTGTGGGTGTATCTCGGCATAAGGAAGAACGCTATTGAAAATTGGGGCGCCACGTCAAAATCCAAGATGGCCGCCACCATATATATGTCTGAACCTTGTGAGCGAAATATTTTGAAAAATAAGCGAAGTACCAACTTCTAATCTGGTGTGTGGGTGTATCTAGGCACAAGGAAGAACGCTGTTTAAAATTGGGTGGCCACGTCAAAATCCAAGATGGCCGCCGCCATGTATATCTGAACATTGTGAGATGAATATCTTGAAAAATAAGCGATGTGCTGTCTTTCCCTCGTGGTCCACATGTGCTGTCTTTGTCTTTCCCTCGCGCTCCCCATGTGCTGTCTTTGTCTTTCCCTCGTGGTTCCCCTGTACTGTCTTTGTCTTTCCCTCGTGGTCCCCCTGTACTGTCTTTGTCTTTCCCTCGCGGTCCCCATGTGCTGTCTTTGTCTTTCCCTCGCGGTCCCCATGTGCTGTCTTTGTCTTTCCCTCGTGGTCCCCATGTGCTGTCTTTGTCTTTCCCTCGCGGTCCCCCTGTGCTGTCTTTCCCTCGCGGTTGTCAGCTCTTTCACGAGCCTCGATTCAGTATAGAAAAAAAAGAAAGAAAAAGTAGCAACTTCTAATTTGGTGTGTGGGTGTATCTCGACATCAGGAAGAACGCTGTTTAAAATTGGGTCGCCACGTCAAAATCTAAGATGGCCGCCACCATATATATGTCTGAACCTTGTGAGCGAAATATCTTGAAAAATAGGCGAAGGACCAACTTCTAATCTGGTGTGTGGGTGTATCTAGGCATACGGAAGAACGCTATTCAAAATTGGGTCGGCACGTCAAAATGCAAGATGGCCGCCTCCATGTATGTCTGAACCTTGTGAGCGAAATATCATATCATAGCATGTTTTCTGTGTCTTCCACTTTGTCAACTCACATCACTTCCCCGACGGGGGACCTAGGCGTAACGCTTGTTCTACCAGATGAGCGCCCAGGGGTATTGCCCCTGTTTTTTAACATGCATGTACATAGTGGAGGCTCGTGGAAGGGCTAATACACTGAACAGATCAGGACATAACAGACAAACATAGGGGCAATACCCATGGTGCTCACCTGGGAGAATAAACAGTATACTGCACTAACTAAAGGTATTTTAAACCAATTTCAATGGTTGCTGGAAGACAGTGCAGCATGTAGAATCATACTAACATAATCATAAGACTTTAAACAAACAAAATAATACCTATTTTGCCCCCCCCCCCACCCCCTCCCACACCGTACCTCCTCAAACCCCAATTTTTCCAATGCCTTGAACAAACATTGGCACATCACGGATGATGAATGTTGTGGTAAAGTTTCATCAAAATTGTGTGTGTAGGTTATGAGAAAAAAACAAAAACCTATTTTGGGCAGACAAGCCCCCCCCCCCCCCCCCCCATAGATCACCTTAGACCCCAATTTTTTTAAATGCCAGGAACAACCTTTGGTACAACATGGGTGATTATGGTTGTGGTCAAGTGTCATCAGAATTGCATGTGTAGTTTCTGAGAAGAAATCATTTTGGGGGGCACCCCCCCCCCCCCGTAGATCCCCAAACGGGCAGATTTTTTAAATGCTGTGAACAAACATTGGTACATCACGGGTGGTGAAGGTTGTGGTAAAGTTTCATCAAAATTGTGTGTGTAGTTTCAGAGAAAAAAAGCAAATTCCTTATTTTGGGGGGTCAAACCTGGATCCACTTTGACCCCCGGTAGACCCCCTTATGCCCCGATTTTTTTTTAAATGCCGTGAACAAACTTTAGTCACAACACAAGAAATATCATTTGTGCCAAATTTGGTCACAATCCCATCAGCGGTTTCGGAGAAGAAGTTTCAAGTGTTTACGGACAGGCAGACGGATGGACAGACTGACGGACGGACGGACGGACGACGCGCCATCGCATAAGCTCCTATCCCCTGAACTTCGTTCCAGGTGAGCTAAAAACGAGGACGGAAATGGAACTATAGAGACGCACGCAAAAGGAGCGATAGAGAGAGGGGGGAAACGCCAACAACAAAGTTGAAGGCCATGATAGAGGGAGACTTGGATAAACAATGAGTGTGGGAGGGAATGGGGGGGGGGGGGGAGCGGGCTGGAGAGTATGCATGGTGTGGACAAGATGGATACAGAAGAAAACTCAAGGAGGGAAAACTGGAAATTTGGAAGGAGGAGGGATTGGGGTGGGAGGGAGGATTAACGAGGGAAGAAAAGATCATGGTTTTGGATGGGGGATGATCTGAGTTGGCGGTGAACACCTGTCTTGAAGACCTGGAGGGAAGAATGAGATTGAAAAGGATGTGGAAGTTGATTCCACAAGTGGGGAAAAAAAGAGGAACAAATGAGTGGAGGTGAGCAGTGATCCTGGGTTTAGGCACTTTCACCAGAAGGGGATTGATGGTGGACCGTGTGAGCCGTGCATAAACCTGGTGGTGGGTGGGGGGTGGAGGGGCGGATAAAGCACGGAAAGAACAGACGCTGCAAGACCAGAAAGCAGATGATAGAACATCGAGAGACAACTGACCTGCCTGCGATGGTGAAGTGACAGACCCATAGACTCGGCTTAATCACAGAAGATTCCAATGATCTTGAAGGACCTGAAAAATACGATTGAAACCTGAATACGTCTATTAATTACATACTATTGAAACCTGAATACGTCTATTCATTACATACTATTGAAACCTGAATACGTCTATTCATTATATACTACTGAAACCTGAATACGGCTCTTAATTACATACTATTGAAACCTGAATACGTCTATTAATTACATACTATTGAAACCTGAATACGTCTATTAATTATATACGATTGACACCTGAATACGTCTATTAATTACATACTATTGAAACCTGAATACGGCTCTTAATTACATACTATTGAAACCTGAATTCGTCCATTAATTATTTTACTATTGAAACCTGAATACGTCTCTTAATTACATACTATTGAAAGCTGAATACGTCTATTAATAATTACATACTATTGAAACCTGAATACGTCTATAAATTACATACTATCGAAACCTGAATACGTCTATTAATTACATACTATTGAAACCTGAATACGTCTATTAATTACATACTATTGAAACCTGAATACGTCTATTAATTACATATTATTGAAACCTGAATACATCTCTTAATTACATACCATTGAAACCTGAATACGTCTTTTAATTATATACTATTGAAACCTGAATACATCTCTTAATTATACACTATTGAACCTGAATACGTCTATTAATTACATACTATTGAAACCTGAATACGTCTCTTAATTACATACTATTGAAACCTGAATACGTCTATTAATTATATACTATTGAAACATGAATACGTATATTAATTACATACTATTTAAACCTGAATACGTCTATTAATTACATACTATTTAAACCTGAATACGTCTATTAATTACATACTATTGAAACCTGAATACGTCTCTTAATTATATACTATTGAAACCTGAATACGTGTATTAATTACATATTATTGAAACCTTAATACATCTCTTAATTACATACTATTGAAATCTGAATACATCTCTTAATTTTATGCCATTGAAACCTGAATACGTCTCTTAATTATACACTATTGAAACCTGAATACGTCTATTAATTACATATTATTGAAACCTTAATACATCTCTTAATTATATACTATTGAAATCTGAATACATCTCTTAATTTTATGCCATTGAAACCTGTATACGTCTCTTAATTATAAATAAATTAAAAAAAACACCTTTAGAGGCCATTTTTCCCCGCAAGCGGGGGTTGGCCTTTTTCGGGAACTGTGGTTGTTGTTGTTTTTCGGTCCCCTTTTTGAAGCAATGTTTTACGGCCGGATGCCCTTCCTGACGCCAACCCTTTTTGCCGCCTTTAACGACAAGCAGGGAATTACCAGTGAACTGGTACTCAATTAGCCGACCTCGGAAGGATGACAGGCTGAGTCAACCCCCCTGGCGTTAATTCAGCGATCGACCGGGATTCGAACCCAGGATCCTAGGATCCTAAGCCGGCACCCTAGCCGCTAGCCCAACACCAGGGACTACGTCTCTTAATTATACACTATTGAAACCTGAATACGTCTATTAATTACATATTATTGAAACCTTAATACATCTCTTAATTACATACTCTTGAAACATGAATACGTCTATTAATTACATCCTATTGAAACCTGAATACGTCTCTCAATTATATACTATTGAAACCTGAATACGTCTCTTAATTACATATTATTGAAACCTTAATACATCTCTTAATTACATACTATTGAAATCTGAATATGTCTCTTAATTACATACTATTGAAACCTGAATACGTCTCTCAATTATATACTATTGACACCTGAATACGTGTATTAATTACATAGTATTGAAACCTGAATACGTCTATTAATTACATGCTATCGAAACCTGAATACGTATATTAATTACATACTATTGAAAAATAAGTACGTCCATTAATTACATACCATTGAAGAATGGTATAGAATTAATAGACATACTCATGCTTTACGGATCGTGTTTTTCGTTTTTATATATATTTGAAGAAGAAGACGTTATGGTCACAAATATACATACCGTACATACATAACCATATACATTTGCTCCATTATGTGCAGTACAATGTATGAAATGGATCGATTCATCAAATTCATTTTTGTGGTTCAATGTCGTTCAGCATTCGCGTGACATTTGTTCACCTTGAAGAAATTTTACTCACTGGCATGTGTGTATTATCAACGATTATCTCCACTCTTTTTGAAAAAATTGACGATATTGTAATTATTGTCTCTGTCTATCTTTCCGTCATCTCCAAAATGGTTGTGCAGAAATTCAACAAACTTGGTAGTAATGATCACCACATAGCAAGAACGTGCAAGAGCAGTATATATTTGGCCCCGCCCAAGGTCATATACCGAAAAGTGCAATTACGACACATTTTAAAACGTTTGTTCATGAAACGTTGTACTGTATATTAAATCAACATTGGGGACGCATGAAATATGTAACAATTTCTTTGATAATGCAAAATTTGTTATTGGGTCATTCCTGGTGGAACTTTTTGCTATCTTTGAATTCTGTTTTCATTAAGGGGGCATTATACACACAGGCAGCAGCAGAAAAAAAAGACAAAAAAAGTTTGTACGATGCTGCTAGGAAAGCTTCCGTTCAGGAAACAAAGATACGGGAACATATTTCAAAGGCAAAAAGAAAAATGGAGGAAAGCTTTATTGAGGAAGAAGGCCAAACATATGGTAGTGGGGAGTTTGGAGAGGCGTTTGTCCATCAACATACAAGTACAAGGGTGACAAGAATGAAAAAACTTGCAAAGTGAACTCCAGATTCATGAAATAATGGAAAAACATTGTACGCAATTGTAATTTCAATGTATAGGAAACGGAATCCTGATGTCAATGGCCACTTACAGCAACTGTGTGTTTACATAATATTAGTTGACATTTTCCCCTATAACTTTGGAATTCTTAATTCTTTTCACTTCAAATTTGGCACAGATATTGATAATGACCCAACAAAGATATTAATAGAGTTTTATTGTATTATGACCTTGGGTTTTTAATTTAAAGGATGTCAATTCTCATTGGACGATTAATGGTTGCCATGTCAACACGAAATGCCAATTATACAAATGCATCAATTAAAATGTTTGTTTCCTAGTATTGTATATACTAGGGCATGCCCGTACTATATATAAGCTAGGACGTGCCCGTACGTGGGTGCCCGTTCCTTGCCAAAAAAAAAAAAAAAAAAAAATTTGTGTAGGGGTGTGTGTGTGTAAACATCCTAGGGCGTGCCCGTACGTGGGTGCAAAAAAACATGCGTGCAAACAACAACAACAAAAAAAAACTTTGAAACCACGTGGCAGTAACGACCACAGAACCCCCCCCCCCCCTCTATTTACATGAATGGTTTGGTCCATTCGCAACGACCACAGAACCCCCCCCTCTATTTACATGCAATGGTTTGGTCCAAAGCAAACGGTTTGGTCCATTCGATGTGATTCGATGATTCGATGTGAATGGTTTGGTCCATTCGCAACGACCACAGAACCCCCCCCCCCCTCTATTTACATGAATGGTTTGGTCCATTCGCAAAGCCAAAGCGAACGACCACAGAACCCCCCCCTCTATTTACATGAATGGTTTGGTCCATTCGCAAAGCCAAAGCGAACGACCACAGAACCCCCCCCCCCCCCTCTATTTACATGAATGGTTTGGTCCATTCGCAACGCCAAAGCGAACGGCGAACGGCTAAATCGCCATAGCTCGGTAAGTACTTGTCCGATTAATTTAAAACCTTGAAAAGGCACATCCTCGGGTCCCCAGCAATATACCTGGCAAGTTTCAAGTATATCGGACCGGTAGTTGTCGAGAAACAGCGGTCACAGACAAACGTACAAACGTACAGAGATTACTGGAATTATAGATAGATGTACCAAGTTTGAACGTAAATGGACTTGTCATAGAGAAGATATAAGCTGAAAAGTGGTAATTCATCATTTGTATGCATCTGGTTACCATGGTAACCATGCATAATATAATGCTATGTAATGTATACCAATGTAATGTTCATATATCTAGCCCAGCAGATATGTGAAAAAATTGTGCTTTTGGTGATACAAGCATGAAATTTTGAACACTGATAGAGCATACTACTAGGAAGATTTTTGGATATAGGGGCATTCAAATCTTTTCCTAGGGACAAAATGGCGGCCATTTTAAAAATGGCCGTTTACGGATAATAAGATACACAGTACCGATGTCTATAAAACTAGATTTACTTATTGCTCAAGCACACCTATGATGTTTTTTTCACGTAAACAGGTTGTAAGATCATAATTAAATGTCAACAAACTCACATAACATTTATTTGGTCCTTATTCTTTACAAAAATAATTACTTTTTGAGCTATTTTGAGCAAACTCCAGAAACACAATGGAAATGAAGTGAAAATGCCACATTAACGCTGTGGAAGTGACTTTCACTATAAAACAGTCTACAAAACAGTCTTCCACATGTTTGTGTATATGTAACAGGTGTGTTATTCCTCCTGTATACTATCGTGTGCACTCCCCTGCACAGTGACACAGAGCTGAGCACTGGAGTGCGGCCTTAACACACTTGCACTGTTTCCTGCAACCCTTCTTGCATCCACATCTAATCAATTGTCGGCATGCCTCAGTTGCCTCTGTGAGGGTTGTCCAATATATCCCCCAGCCGTTATTACTCTGTTTCCAACCCCATTCACTTGGCGATGGGAGCTCAGGTGCGCAAATCATCATCTGGCCCCAACAAAAGCCGGCTTGGTAGGCAGCTCTCTTGATGTGTTGTCTGAGGGCTTCTTGCGTTGGTGGGATAGCCTCTATTGATCTACCAGTCTGGGTGAAGAGATGCTTGCGGGCATCGTTAACATGTTCCTGGCTGCTTGTTCGATCGTAGAGCAGAACAACAAAACGCTCCAGTGGATCCATGTTGTCATTTGCAGTTGAAATGGTTGGTGTGGCAGCCAGTGCGCAGAAAGCTGAGGTGACCTCATCATAGGCTTTCCATGTTTCCCATGCTGTTTTCTTCCCCCTTCCGCCGAAGCAGGACACGGTGTCACACCCAGTGAAGGCGTGGAAGAATGGCAACCCTCGGCACTTGTTTGGTCCCAGTGCCACAGCCATCTCGTGAGCTGCCAAGTGCCTGAAATTCTTCCCTGTGCCAAAAGCAACCCAGAGTTCATCGATGTCAAGATATCCAGTTGCTGCCACTGCAAGGATCAAAACATCTGTGTCCACTGTGCGGATTGACACCTTGGTATAGCCCTGTCTGACTGCATCTTGGACATGGAGTAGTATCCTTGTATCTGCCTCCTCGTGACTACACGGGGAAAGACCAGTAACATCTCGTGGCTGTGTACAAAAAACTTCTTTGTGGTTTGTGGTGACGATTTGCTTGTCAGTCTCAATGTTTGCTATCCTCGTTGCTAGAAAGTCAAACAACTCCACCTTGTTCTCGTCTATGCGAAGGAAGGCCTGCCAGTTTCAAGGGATGGAACTAGATGGCTCAACTCGTCTCCTGGTGCCTTTACCCCTCGTCTTCCTGGTGTCGGCTTTCAAACTGTCTGGGAAATATTCATCCCAGATAATATCAACCCTGCTCTTATTTTGTATCTGAGATGTGATGTATGGCAAGAATACTAGTGATGCATACTCAGAGAAGGTCTTCGCATTACGAGGTGCCAGCATGTTCACGATGGCTGCTCCATCCAGGATCATGACTTCAACAGGGGGGCTTACATCATCATTTTCCCGTGAGGTGATCAGATCTTCTAAGCACCCAACCAGATCAGACTTGGTTCCAAGCCGGATTTTGCCCATTTGTGACAATGCAGGGGGACAAGCTTGGTTTTCATGTGCAAAGAATTCATCAAGATCTCCATTCCGTGTCTGGGATGCAATAAACAGCCTGGAGAACAGAACGCAGTCATTCTTCAGAGATACCACCTTCAACTCTGTTCTTGACTTCTCTCTGACTGGGGGTCGGCTGAAGAGAGGGAGATTGTTTCTTTTTATTGGGTCAGTGATAGGCTTTGTCTGATGTACAAGCCTCTCGTTCACATATGTGTCATACTGTTCTTTTCCCAGCTTCTCGATCTGGTAAAGGGTGTTGATGACTGCTGGGTCTGCCAGGTCTCTGCTGTCTAGCACCAAGAGATCTTTGCTGTCGTCACAGAATGGGTTCCCCATCTCTCCTATGACACGGGTGAGTGCTCTCACATCTCGAGCAAAGGCTACCTGTGTGTGCTTTGTCTGTTCATGGTGTTTTAGTTCAGTTTTCCTAATTCTTTTTTCTGTTGTGGCCTCGAACTTATAGATCAGTTTGGCCATCTCTGGACCAGACACCATCCATCGGCGCAAAGCTGCAGCATTCTCCGTAAGACCTACAGCCCCTCCATCACCTTTCACCAATGCATTATTTTGCTCGTGTGCCTGGTCTAAGGCTATGGCAGAGAATGCACGTGTAGTCTTCTTCATGGTGAAGTTTCCTGCCAGAAACTGTGCGTATACAGTTGGATGCTTTGTTGCAAGTGTCACCATGTCGCGCAAGTGAACTGGGATCCACCTGGCATAGTTTGTATGTCCCAAGGCGAAGAACCATGGTACAAGCTTGGTCAGAGCATCAGTGTACAGTTGGAAGTTTCCTTCACGGACGGATCTCACATAGATCAGGACTGCCAGTTCTAGCTGCATAATTAGGAACCAGAACTGAAACTGTGGACTTGCATTGGCTTGTTCACCGCACCAGTCATCTAGTGGTATCGTATCCTGTCCCTCATCTAGTCCACTGGTGTACTGGCTGTAGGCTTCCTTCAGGAGAAGATAGAGAGTACTGGCTGTGACTTGGTGTGCTCGTCGTGTGCGTGTCACATGGGTCACTTTCAGGAAGGAATCAGCAGTACCACTTGTAGCAACCCCTGCAAGCATCAGAACGCCTGTCCACCCACTGCTATCCAGAAGGTCACCGAGGGTTTTCCATGCTGCCATCTCAAAGGGAGTCCACCAAAGACCATGACGAAGTGATCTTCTCCGTGTGTTTCTGGCCATCTCCATTGGATCTGTTTGGCAAGTGTGTACAGTGGCTGATCAAGTGTGATTACAGGGATCTGACCTGGATTCAGAATATCGATTGCTTTCTTGATGACATCCATGGAGTGACGAATCATTGCCACAGATTTTGCCTGGTCATAGAAGAGAGGCAGCAATGAAGTTAAGGCCACACTACACTCTGGTTCTTCTGGAATAGACTGCTTGCTGGCATGGTATCCAGCCCATGATACTGTCTCGTCTCCCTTAAGTGGTGTGTCAGATAGCACTGTCTTCTCCATCTGCTCCAGCCACCTGTCAAAATGCAAGATAATGAACACAATTAAGAACAAACAAGTCCACACAAGTTAACAAGTCTTGGTTATTTAGGTACACATATAACTGTCCACAGTTCAAACACAATAATCAGTTACCTGTACTCAATCTGCATTGCTTCAGGGATGAGTTGGCAGTTGCTTTTGTTGGGACCCGCTAGCTTGGGTACAGGTGGGTCACATTTACCCAGAACAACAGGAGGTACGATGGTGTATGACTGTGGCAGGTGTGCATCTGTTGTTGATGTGTCATCTGGGTTTACCCGTTGAACTCCACGGCTATCGCTATTTGGGTGCTGGAAAAGTGAAATGCCAGTGCCATGGAAGGAGTCGTGGGCACTTGTTGAACTGGGGTTATGATCAATGTTATCCACTGCCCCAGTTGTGAAGAGGTCACTTTTTAGCTCAGGGGGGCAAACTGTACCCTCATTTTGGAAGAAACGGCAGATTCTGTTCCCCAAGTCCGTGGAGATGCTAAGCACCCTGTCATAGGAGATCGAGAGACCCAGGTTGAACATAGTATCAACCAGGTCTCTTTTTCGAGTCTTTGTGTGGATAAGGGTGCCCAGGTACACAGGCAGGGGAGTCTCCCGATTGTGACTGTGCCTCGTGGACGTGGTAGTACTGCTACTCTCTCTGCGGCGTGAGTAACTGTTGAACATAAGGAGTTGTGAGATTGTGAGAGTAGGTGTTGATACCGACGAGTGGCTTGACTGCTCTTGGATGTTAGGACCATTCAAGATCATAGAAACTAGTGATACAAGCGAATTAGGTACCGAATGTTCTTGGCAGTGGGCTTCAAATGAACCACTAAATGTTGAGTTCATTTTCAACATGTCTCTACGAACTATATTTGCGGCTCTAGCAAGACAAACTCCATCACTGTCAGTGTCGTGATCACATGCCTTCTGAAGGGCTGAGCCAACATCCTGGTTGAAAGCAAGCAGAATATCTCGACCGGACATGTGCTCCTCTAGGTCTGGAAAATATGTCATGATTCGATCTTTGAGTTTGGTGGAGTGGACACGCCTGGTCAAGACTGTTCCAAGCTGTTCCAGCCTGGTGGTGTATAGTCTTGCTAGGTCTACCAGCTTGAACACTGGTGTCACAAGAGCATCTGTGCGGGCATCATCGATGTTGGACACTAGCTCTCCAAGTGCTATACCGTGATTGATATCATCTTGTTCATTCAGTGTTGTGCTTGTGGCCCTTGCTTTGTTATAAAGTGACACCAGGCACTTCACGTGGTACTGTGCATCTTGTGCTATAAGGTCACCTGCACTCAGTTTAGCAAGAAGTGCCTGATCTCCTAGTTTCAGGGCAGCTGTCCTGACATGTTTATCGAGGTCGAAGGTGGAAGCTTTTCGCAGAGAATTAGTACCCGCTGGTTTGTCACAAAAGAAACACTTTTCAGGCTGTGGCTGTGTGTGGTCTACATGTACTCTGTGACGGGTGTACTTTCTTGAGACACTTGCGGTTTCTTCACTAGACGTTTCTCTTTTTTGTGCCCGATGCAGTTCAGTTTTGTTGTATTTCAGTCTGCATGAATCATGCCACTTAGCCTTGTGGCTCTGGAAGGTTGACTGGATACCTTCACCATCGTCCAGGCGGGACAGTTCTAGAGATTTTGGCAGGCAGCCCATCTGGCTGAAGGTGAGGAGATAATCTGCAAGAGTTTGGTATCCGGACCCTGTGGTTCGCTTGGAATCAGCTGGACAGGCAAGGGCCTCATCGGTGACCTCCTGACATAACACACACTTCTCCCAATCTGTCAGATAAGGCATGTTTGTTCCAGATGTACTAGGGCTTTGGGGGTCTAATAGCTTGAAATTTTTGTTGGCCATTGTCAATTAAGCATTATCCACCACCACCATCCAATCAATATACAAATTGGGAACCAAATCTAGGTAGCTACTACAGTCAATGAGCGAAGGTGCAGTGCAGTCGAGTTATCATCTGAAAAAGAAATACATACATTATTATCATAAATATAGTAATTCGCTTTCGTAACTTTTCACTAGCCTTGCATTGTTCCTTATAGTCACCTAGTCTATGATAGGAAAGTTCATAAAGCTACATCAAAGTTGTTCATATAAAGGTATTGAACCAAAATTACACCCAGGAGAAATCAGATAGTCATGCAAAGTTAAATAATTAAACCGCTAGACCAGTCCTGTCTATTGCAATGGTAAACCATTTGTTCTGCCCCTTATAGGCCACCGTAGATTCCAATTTTGAACCCAGTATGAAGGTATTGCATAGCATGTACATGACAATTTATAATATGCTCATTACATTGTGTTTCAATAGCAGCACAAATGACAAGTCTGAAATAATAGGTAAATATGTCCTTCTTAGCCGCCATTTTGGGCCAAGGAGAAATCTGGAATGCCCCTACATCCAAATTTCACTGTAAGGGTATGCCCTAACTGTGTGCCAAGTTTCATGCTTGTATCATCAAAGGCACAATTCTACCACAATTCTTCACATATCTGCCGGACTAATCAAGCAACATGTACATATATAGTTTTGCATATTTTCAATCAAGACATTTTATCAGAAAGTGCATTACTGTGATTCAGTGTTGTTTTTACTGTGTTCAGTGTATTGCTCCCTTAAGAAGCGTGTGGATTTGTGATGGTACGCCATCAACTTCGCTCTAGTTATTGTTTGTGTGGAATTACCTGGACAGCTTATGATTTGTGCAATACTATGAAGATAACATTTAATGAATGCCTAACAAGAAACCTCATGGAAGGGTAATAATGGCTGTCCGTTGTGGCTTCATTTTCTTCGAAGCAGACCCGACGGTGCCATGTCAGTACCGACAGCACGCGGACAGGCCATGGACCGCTACCAATGCTTCGTGGCCGTGCATGCTCGGGGCAAGACTATCTTCAATTCTACCTTTCCCAACAGACCAATCACACCAGGTGAGTAAGGGAGGACATGTTTGGAAGTTTAAAGAGAACACCAAGTTGTTTAAAAGTTTTCAACACTTGTTTTGGCAATTTTTAAAAAAGAAGTTATTTTAAAATGGTGATTTACATATTTCTTTGCGAGTTTTATTACTTGCCATTGAGTTGTATTATCTGGGGTTTTCCGTGTGAATTTCTCCCACTTGTAAACGAGTTGTGACGTCGCATTTCGAAGACAGCAAGAAGAAGATGGCCAAAGATGTGGGAGTTGGAGTCGAAAATAACTTCTTTTTTTTTTCTTTCTTTTTTTTGTATACAACATCGAGGCTCGTGAAAGAGCGAACATTAATCACACAGAAAGACAAACCGACACATAAAACATATAACATCGGGAGCGGTAGACAAGATGGGGAGAGAGGGGGGAGGACACAAACACAACATTTGAGAGCAGGGACCGAGAGACATGGAGACATCGAGAGATCTGAGAGAGGGCGAGGGCTTTGGGGGGGGGGCATGGGAAGGGGGCGGTGGGAGAGGTATAAAACATATGGACACTGCCAGGACTTCCAGGAAAGAAGTTGGAATTTCAAACAAGGTGGATCTGGGGTGAATTAGCGGGGGTAGAAAAGATCAAGGTTTTGGATGGGGGAAGATAAGAGATGGTGGTGAACAGCTGTTTTAAAGACCTGGAGGGAGGAGTGGGATTGAAGGGAGTGAGGGAGTTTGTTCCAGAGGCGGGAGAAAAGAGGAATGAAAGAGTGAAGGTGAGCAGAGAGCCGAGATTTCGGCAGTTTAACCATCAGAGGGTTGCTGGCAGATCTTGTGCGACCTGTAGGAATATTTGGGGGACAGAGCACAGAGAGAGCTGGGGGTGCAAGGCTGGAGAGGAGTCGGTAGAAGACAGAAAGACTACCTACCTGCCTGCGGTGAGTGAGTGAAAGGCCCTCAGAGATAGCTTCATCGCGGGAGATTCCAATAATTCTGAAAGCTTTGGTTTCAACAGCGTGAAGCCGAGCTAGGTGTGAGGCAGGAGCACCGGCCCATAGGGGAGAACAGTATTCCATTGAGCTGCGGATGAAAGCCTTGTATGTGGTGAGGAGCTCAGGTGTGCCGAGGAAGGACTTCGCACGACGGAGGATGCCCAGTCGGCAACTGGCTTTGGAGGCCAGCTTGGAAATGTGGTTTTCCCAAGAAAGATCATGGCAGATAGTGAGACCCAAAAGCTTGAGCGACAGAACTTCTTGGAGAGGATTGTTGAGAAAGTAGATGGGAGGGTTGTCCAGTCGATCTTTTCGGAGAGACATAGTAAGAGTGTGAGATTTGTCAGGATTGAAAGACATGTTCCACTTGTTTGACCAGTCTGTGATTTTGTCCAAGTCTTCAGAGAGTGAGGAGGCTGCAGACTGCTGATCTGAGGGAAGAGGAATGGAGCGGCAGAGAGTGGAGTCATCAGCAAAGAGATAGAGAGGATTTTCAAGAGAGTCAGAGAGATCATTGATGAAGACCAGAAAAAGCACGGGGCCCAGAACACTGCCTTGGGGAACTCCAGCCTGAACAGGAAGAGGAGATGAGAGAAACCCATTCAGGGCCACACGTTGACGACGACTAGAGAGGACGTCCGCCAGCCATGCGTGGAGATTTCCATGGATACCAAAGGAGGAGAGTTTGGTGAGCAGAGCGGGGTGCCAGACCGTGTCGAAGGCACGTGATATGTCGAGGGAGACAGCTCTAATTTCCTGTTTGGCATTGAGGACCTCCATCCATTGTTGAGACAGCAGAAGCAGCATGTCCAGAGTAGAGTGACCTGGTCTGAAACCAAATTGATGATCAGAGATCAAGCCATTGGAGAAGAGGAAAGATTTCATATCCGAAGCAATGATGGATTCCATGACTTTGCTGATAATTGGGAGAAGGCTGATTGGCCTGTAGTTGCTAGGATCTGTTTTTGCACCTTTTTTGTGCAAAGCGGTGATGTTGGCTGATTTCCAAGCAGATGGCAGTTGACCTTGAGCAAAAGAGAGGGTGAAGAGAACAGAGAGAGGGTGAGATAGAGCGGCAGAGCAGGATTTTAGGACCCGTGGGCTGATGCCGTCGGGTCCAGTTGCAGAATCAGAGTCGAGGGTTGACAGAAACTTTTCCACCTTGTCAGGAGGAAAGGACACGGAGTCCAGGAGCAGCAGGGTACGACTGGGTATGGTGGGTACAGAGAGCGATGGGTTTGGGACACAAGATTTAGAGGCAAACACAGAGTTGAGGCATTCAGCTTTTTCACGTGCGGAGTCAGCTGTGTAGCCGTTTGAGGTAAGGGAGGGGATGGAGGGGGAACAAACACCAGAAACGGATTTGACCAGACGCCACCAGGATTTGGAAGAGGGAGACAGATAAGAGTTCGGTCTTGAGAACGGAGAGATATTGTTTCCTGGCTCTCCTGAGGGTGGACACACACTTGTTTCGGGCTTTGTGAAAGGAAATGAGATTTCCTTCCGTTGGATTTGCTTTCCAGGAGACGAAGGCAAGTTGTTTCTGGGCAACAGCCTCACCACAAGATTCCGTGTACCATGGACAGGAGGAAGGGTATGACAACTGAAAACTTGAGCTTTGTAATAAGTTAAAGTGAGGAATAGTCTGAAGGCGAAACACAAAAATGGACAGGATAATCAGGGTGTTTCTCAGTTAGAGCCGCACGGTTCAATTGAAAGGGAAACTTCAGCCCAAGGTAGACGAAGGGAAGATAAGACCATCAGGATTGGATGGAGCCTTCGATTTGTTACTCCTCGTCTGGAAACTCTCATCGTGTTAGTGTTGTTAGGATGGCCATGTTTTTTGGTTTAGGCTTATCAAATTATTTTTCGCCAACAATGGGACAGACTTGAGTTCGTAGAAATCGTCCTCAAAATGAGAACTGAGAACTTTGTAAGCCCATTTCACCTTATTGTCCCATACCCTACTCAGTGTCCAAATCTCACTGAATTTCTCATTTAATTTATGTATATTGTTTATACGGCACTGAGTTCCGGGGTTTACCATGAGGGTGCTTCTCAGGCTCTTCTCGGACTACTGGATCTCAGACCCTGGGCGCCGGATAACTCCACTCCATGCGATCCGGCAGGTTGCTACTCAACCACGAATGCCAATTAGGCGACCAAATACCCCAGGGTCCTCCGTCTAATTACTGTTTATCTGGGGGTTCTAAATTACCATTTAGAATTACCCTTTAGAATTACCATTTAGAATTACCCTTTAGAATTACCCTTTAGAATTACACTTTAGAATTACCCTTGAGAATTACCCTTTAGAATTACCCTTTAGAATTACCATTTAGAATTACCATGTAGAATTACCCTTTAGAATTACCATGTAGAATTACCCTTTAGAATTACCCTTTAGAATTACCCTTTAGAATTACCCTTTAGAATTACCATTTGGAATTACCATTTAGAATTACCATTTAGAATTACCCTTTAGAATTACACTTCAGAATTACCCTTTAGAATTACCCTTTAGAATTACCCTTTAGAATTACCCTTTAGAATTACCCTTTAGAATTACCCTTTAGAATTACCCTTTATAATTACCCTTAAGAATTACCCTTTAGAATTACCCTTTAGAATTACCCTTAAGAATTACCATTTAGAATTACCCTTTAGAATTACCCTTTAGAATTACCCTTTAGAATTACCCTTTAGAATTCCCCTTTAGAATTACCCTTTAGAATTACCCTTTAGAATTACCATTTAGAATTACTCTTTAAGAATTACCATTTAGAATTACCCTTTAGAATTACCCTTTAGAATTACCCTTTAGAATTACCCTTTAGAATTCCCCTTTAGAATTCCCCTTTAGAATTACCCTTTAGAATTACCCTTTAGAATTACCATTTAGAATTACTCTTTAAGAATTACCCTTTAGAATTACCATTTAGAATTACCCAATAGAATTACCATTTCGAATTATCCTTTAGAATTACCATTTAGAATTACCCTTTAGAATTACCAATTAGAATTACCCTTTAGAATTACCATTTAGAATTACCAAAAAGAATTACCCTTTAGAATTACCAATTAGAATTACCCTTTAGAATTACCCATGTAGAATTACCATGTAGAATTACCCTTTAGAATTAGCATTTCATTTAGAATTACCCTTTCGAATTACCCTTTCGAATTACCCTTTCGAATTACCCTTTCGAATTACCCTTTAGAATTACCCTTTAGAATTACCCTTTAGAATTACCCTTTAGAATTACCCTTTAGAATTACCCTTTAGAATTACCCTTTAGAATTACCCTTTAGAATTACCCTTTAGAATTACCCTTTAGAATTACACTTTAGAATTACACTTTAGAATTACCCTTTAGAATTACCCCTTAGAATTACCCTTTGGAATTACCCTTTAGAATTACCCTTTAGAATTACCCTTTAGAATTACCCTTCAGAATTACCATTTAGAATTATCCTTTAGAATTACCCTTTAGAATTACCCTTTAGAATTACCCTTTAGAATTACCCTTTAGAATTACCATTTAGAATTACCCTTAACAATTACTCTTTAGAATTACCCTTTAGAATTACCCTTGAGAATTACCATTTAGAATTAGCATTTAGAATTACCCTTTCGAATTACCCTTTAGAATTACCCTTTTGAATTACCATAAAGAATTACCCTTCACAATTACCCTTTGGAATTACCCTTTGGAATTACCCTTTAGAATTACCCTTTAGAATTACACTTTAGAATTACCATTTAGAATTACCCTTTGGAATTACACTTTAGAATTACCCAATATAATTACCATTTAGAATTACCCTTTAGAATTACCATTTAGAATTACCCTTTAGAATTACCAATTAGAATTACCCTTTAGAATTACCATTTAGAATTACCCTTTAGAATTACCCTTTAGAATTACCATGTAGAATTACCCTTTAGAATTAGCATTTAGAATTACCCTTTCGAATTACCCTTTTGAATTACCATAAAGAATTACCCTTCACAATTACCCTTTGGAATTACCCTTTAGAATTACCCTTTAGAATTACCCAATAGAATTACCATTTAGAATTACTCTTTAGAATTACCCTTTAGAATTACCATTTGGAATTACCCTTTAGAATTACCCTTTAGAATTACCCTTTAGAATTACCCTTTCGAATTACCATGAGAATTACCATGTAGAATTACCCTTTCGAATTACCCTTTAGAATTACCCTTTAGAATTACCCTTTAGAATTACCATTTAGAATTACCCTTTAGAATTACCAATTAGAATTACCCTTTAGAATTACCCATTAGAATTACCATGTAGAATTACCCTTTAGAATTAGCATTTAAAATTACCCTTTCGAATTACCCTTTCGAATTACCCTTTCGAATTACCCTTTCGAATTACCCTTTAGAATTACCCTTTAGAATTACCCTTTAGAATTACCCTTTAGAAATACCATGTAGAATTACCCTTTAGAATCGCCCTTAAGAATTACTCTTTAGAATTACCCTTTGGAATTACCCTTTAGAATTACCATTTAGAATTACCCTTTAGAATTACCCTTTAGAATTACCATTTAGAATTACCATTTAGAATTACCCTTTAGAATTACCCTTTAGAATTACCATTTAGAATTACCATTTAGAATTACCATTTGGAATTACCCTTTAGAATTACCATTTAGAATTACCATTTAGAATTACCATTTAGAATTACCCTTTAGAATTACCCTTTAGAATTACCATTTAGAATTACCATTTAGAATTACCCTTTAGAATTACCCTTTAGAATTACCATTTAGAATTACCATTTAGAATTACCATTTGGAATTACCCTTTAGAATTACCCTTTAGAATTACCCTTTAGAATTACTCTTTAGAATTACCCTTTAGAATTACCCTTTAGAATTACTCTTTAGAATTACCCTTTAGAATTACCCTTTAGAATTACCCTTTAGAATTGCCCTTAAGAATTACTCTTTAGAATTACCCTTTGGAATTACCCTTTAGAATTACCATTTAGAATTACCCTTTAGAATTACCCTTAAGAATTACCCTTTAGAATTACCATTTAGAATTACCATTTGGAATTACCCTTTAGAATTACCCTTTAGAATTACCATTTAGAATTACCATTTGGAATTACCCTTTAGAATTACCCTTTAGAATTACCCTTTAGAATTACCCTTTAGAATTACCCTTTAGAATTACCCTTCAGAATTACCCTTTAGAATTACCCTTTCAAATTACCCTTTAGAATTACCCTTCAGAATTACCCTTTAGAATTACCCTGTAGAATTACCCATTAGAATTACCATTTAGAATTACCATTTAGAATTACCCTTTAGAATTACACTTTAGAATTACCCTTTAGAATTACACTTTAGAATTACCCTTTAGAATTACACTTTAGAATTACCCTTTAGAATTACCCTTTAGAATTACCCTTTAGAATTACCCTTTAGAATTACCCTTTAGAATTACCCTTTGGAATTACCCTTTAGAATTACCCTTTAGAATTACACTTTAGAATTACCATTTAGAATTACCCTTTGGAATTACACTTTAGAATTACCCAATATAATTACCATTTAGAATTACCCTTTAGAATTACCATTTAGAATTACCCTTTAGAATTACCAATTAGAATTACCCTTTAGAATTACCATTTAGAATTACCCTTTAGAATTACCCTTTAGAATTACCCTTTAGAATTACCCTTCAGAATTACCCTTTAGAATTACCCTTTAGAATTACCCTTTAGAATTACCCTTTAGAATTACCAATTAGAATTACCCTTTAGAATTACCATTTAGAATTACCCTTTAGAATTACCCTTTAGAATTACCCTTTAGAATTACCCTTCAGAATTACCCTTTAGAATTACCATTTAGAATTACCCTTCAGAATTACCCTTTAGAATTACCCAATATAATTACCATTTAGAATTACCCTTTAGAATTACCATTTAGAATTACCCTTTAGAATTACCAATTAGAATTACCCTTTAGAATTACCCTTTAGAATTACCCTTTAGAATTACCCTTTAGAATTACCCTTTAGAATTACCATTTAGAATTACCCTTTAGAATTACCAATTAGAATTACCCTTTAGAATTACCATTTAGAATTACCCTTTAGAATTACCCTTTAGAATTACCCTTTGGAATTACCCTTCAGAATTACCCTTTAGAATTACCCTTTAGAATTACCCTTCAGAATTACCCTTTAGAATTACCCAATATAATTACCATTTAGAATTACCCTTTAGAATTACCATTTAGAATTACCCTTTAGAATTACCAATTAGAATTACCCTTTAGAATTACCATTTAGAATTACCCTTTAGAATTACCCTTTAGAATTACCCTTTAGAATTACCCTTCAGAATTACCCTTTAGAATTACCATTTAGAATTACCCTTTAGAATTACCAATTAGAATTACCCTTTAGAATTACCCTTTAGAATTACCCTTTAGAATTACCATGTAGAATTACCCTTTAGAATTAGCATTTAGAATTACCCTTTCGAATTACCCTTTTGAATTACCATAAAGAATTACCCTTCACAATTACCCTTTGGAATTACCCTTTAGAATTACCCTTTAGAATTACCCAATAGAATTACCATTTAGAATTACTCTTTAGAATTACCCTTTAGAATTACCATTTGGAATTACCCTTTAGAATTACCCTTTAGAATTACCCTTTAGAATTACCCTTTCGAATTACCATGAGAATTACCATGTAGAATTACCCTTTAGAATTACCCTTTAGAATTACCCTTTAGAATTACCCTTTAGAATTACCATTTAGAATTACCCTTTAGAATTACCAATTAGAATTACCCTTTAGAATTACCCATTAGAATTACCATGTAGAATTACCCTTTAGAATTAGCATTTAAAATTACCCTTTCGAATTACCCTTTCGAATTACCCTTTCGAATTACCCTTTAGAATTACCCTTTAGAATTACCCTTTAGAATTACCCTTTAGAAATACCATGTAGAATTACCCTTTAGAATCGCCCTTAAGAATTACTCTTTAGAATTACCCTTTGGAATTACCCTTTAGAATTACCATTTAGAATTACCCTTTAGAATTACCCTTTAGAATTACCATTTAGAATTACCATTTAGAATTACCCTTTAGAATTACCCTTTAGAATTACCATTTAGAATTACCATTTAGAATTACCATTTGGAATTACCCTTTAGAATTACCCTTTAGAATTACCCTTTAGAATTACTCTTTAGAATTACCCTTTAGAATTACCCTTTAGAATTACCCTTTAGAATTGCCCTTAAGAATTACTCTTTAGAATTACCCTTTGGAATTACCCTTTAGAATTACCATTTAGAATTACCCTTTAGAATTACCCTTAAGAATTACCCTTTAGAATTACCATTTAGAATTACCATTTGGAATTACCCTTTAGAATTACCCTTTAGAATTACCATTTAGAATTACCATTTGGAATTACCCTTTAGAATTACCCTTTAGAATTACCCTTTAGAATTACCCTTTAGAATTACCCTTTAGAATTACCCTTCAGAATTACCCTTTAGAATTACCCTTTCAAATTACCCTTTAGAATTACCCTTCAGAATTACCCTTTAGAATTACCCTGTAGAATTACCCATTAGAATTACCATTTAGAATTACCATTTAGAATTACCCTTTAGAATTACACTTTAGAATTACCCTTTAGAATTACACTTTAGAATTACCCTTTAGAATTACACTTTAGAATTACCCTTTAGAATTACCCTTTAGAATTACCCTTTAGAATTACCCTTTAGAATTACCCTTTAGAATTACCCTTTAGAATTACCCTTTAGAATTACCCTTTAGCATTACCCTTTAGAATTACCATTTAGAATTACCCTTTAGAATTACCCTTTAGAATTACCCTTTAGAATTATCCTTTAGAATTACCATTTAGAACTACTCTTTAGAATTACCCTTTAGAATTACCCTTAAGAATTACCCTTGGCTAACCCCCGCTCTTGCAGGGAAAATGGCCTTAAAATGCCTGTTGTTGTTGTTGTTTTAGAATTACCCTTTAGAATTACCCTTTAGAGTTACCCTTTAGAATTACCCTGTAGAATTACCCATTAGAATTACCATTTAGAATTACCATTTAGAATTACCCTTTAGAATTACACTTTAGAATTACCCTTTAGAATTACACTTTAGAATTACCCTTTAGAATTACACTTTAGAATTACCCTTTAGAATTACCCTTTAGAATTACCCTTTAGAATTACCCTTTAGAATTACCCTTTAGAATTACCCTTTAGAATTACCCTTTAGAATTACACTTTAGAATTACCCTTTAGAATTACACTTTAGAATTATCCTTTAGAATTACCATTTAGAACTACTCTTTAGAATTACCCTTTAGAATTACCCTTAAGAATTACCCTTGGCTAACCCCCGCTCTTGCAGGGAAAATGGCCTAAAATGCCTGTTGTTGTTGTTGTTTTAGAATTACCCTTTAGAATTACCCTTTAGAGTTACCCTTTAGAATTACCCTGTAGAATTACCCATTAGAATTACCATTTAGAATTACCATTTAGAATTACCCTTTAGAATTACACTTTAGAATTACCCTTTAGAATTACACTTTAGAATTACCCTTTAGAATTACACTTTAGAATTACCCTTTAGAATTACCCTTTAGAATTACCCTTTAGAATTACCCTTTAGAATTACCCTTTAGAATTACCCTTTAGAATTACCCTTTAGAATTACCCTTTAGAATTACCCTTTAGCATTACCCTTTAGAATTACCATTTAGAATTACCCTTTAGAATTACCCTTTAGAATTACCCTTTAGAATTATCCTTTAGAATTACCATTTAGAACTACTCTTTAGAATTACCCTTTAGAAATACCCTTAAGAATTACCCTTGGCTAACCCCCGCTCTTGCAGGGAAAATGGCCTTAAAATGCCTGTTGTTGTTGTTGTTTTAGAATTACCCTTTAGAATTACCCTTTAGAGTTACCCTTTAGAATTATGTCGCGTCGTAAATTAAATTACTGTTGCGTCCTTCGCTTCCCTTCCCTTCGCTATGGCAGAAGCAAGAGGTATCATTACTGGTTGAGCTCTTTTAGTCTGTGCTGGTTCTTTGGTGGTCACCGATCGACCGTCTTCCGTTCCTCTAGCAAGTTCAGCACCCAGGTCGGCGTCTTCGTCCTGGCTCATCCTCCACTCCGTCTGGAACTCTGGAACGTTTTCTGAACTGAGCGCTTTTCTGATGCCTGAACTGTTATCTCCAAGCTCTAATCTGTTCTCCTGTTGTGTCTGATCACTCCTTTTATTTGGCTGGAGAGGGGAGGAGTCTGTCGGGGGTCACGCCCCACCAGTTCTAGGCATGTTTGTCGGGAGCAATGGTCATGCGTCACCCTCTCTGTCGTGTTGCGGGGTGTGCATTGGCCCAGACGAGCCTCCTCATGTCATCCTCGCCGTGAGTTTGTTGACCTCGAACTGCTTTCAGTGTTCTTCGGACTCCCATGACCTGGAGCTCTCCACTAAACATGGGGCGGACTTATATTGCTCCGCGTACATTTCGTGAATGTCCGACCAGGTCTCAGGTAGCGTGGGTCGCCGCTGATGGAAGGACACCATGGGAAAGTTACCCTTACTTGCAGCATAATTCCAAGTATACTCACAACCAGAGGTGTTCGAAACCACTTACTTGGTAGTTTTCCGATTTTCTGAATATGTTTATGAATTTGATTTGCATGCGTGTGAGTGTGCTAAATTAGATGCAACTATCTGAAGTTCAGCTTTCATTTTATTTGATAACTTTCACGCAAAAGGTCCTGACCTACGAACTAGGATTTATTTACTTTCTCACTTCTTACACGGTCTTTCGGCTCATGGAATTGTTTCCCAGTAATGTACACATATGCAGATAGAGGCCTTAAGAGGCCTGACATTGGACAAACAGCCGGTGAACTTGAGGTAAGTGACAATTTCCCAAGACCCTGGTTACTGGAAACAGTCTTTGTGACATTGCTTTTATTTATGCCATCAATGGGGCTATTCAGAAAACTTCCTCATCCTCTCTCTCTTTTAGAATGCCTACCCATGGAGTTTATTCGTGCTCCACCTTCCAAGTGCTGGGTATCAAGCAAGGAAGCAGCATTATTTATTTATTTGTTGTTTTTTGGTATACATTGCTGAAGCTCGTGGAGGAGCTAGAGCATAGAACGGATCAGGAAGGAACAGTAGAATGAGGGATGTTAAACACCAAGAGCAAGGATGGGGTTTTAACCTGGGGCTACAGCATAATGAGGCAGTGCCATGTGCATCAACTTGCAATTTATTGTTATGTTTGTGGGGGTAGATGGAGGAATCCCATAGTAAAGATAGGACTGTATAGGTGTAGCATGGACCATGGAGGGTAGGAGACATCTCGATGTACTTAAGCAGGGAAACTGGAGCTTAAGATTGTTTCCATGCCTTCACAGGAGGGGTGAAGCTGTGGTAATTAGATGGGGATTAAAGTTAGTTTCCCCCTGTATATGATTGCCCTCGGTGATTTTTTTTTCCCAAACGTTTTACAACAACAACAACAACAACAACAACAACCGTCCACTGCAGGCCAGGCAGAGCCGTTGGGCTAGTAAGCCCCGCTTCCAAAAGAGCGGTGCCAGCAGGCCACGGCCCTGGAGCTTGGTGATTGGTCGGGGTGACGTCGTGCAGAAGGATCGAGCAAGAGGAAGAAGTCGCTCTCTCTCGGTGTGGGCTTTTGCACGAACAAGAAGGCTTCGCCATTGTTGTGCTCGAACGGGCGGCTGGCATTTTCCGGTGTGCTAACACTGAGAGAGAGCGGTTTTGCAGTGCCGGAGTGGGGAGGGCTCGGCTGTGGTGCCCTTCGGGGGAGCTGAGGGCCGACTTGTGCTTGCTGGCCCAAAGTTTCCAAGGGGAGGACGTTCTTGTGTTACGGATTCGTCACTTCCGTCTTTGTGGTTTTCATCCACTGGAAGCATTTTTAGTTTCATATACTATTATTGTTATAGTTTGAGTGAAATGGAGATAACTGTCTTCAAAGGTGAAAATTAGTGTTTTAAAAGAAAAACGAAATGGATCGGGAGAAACCGGAGGAGGAGGAGGTGGAAGCGGATCAAGTGAGATTGGGAGAGAAAGGCCGATCGGCTTCGAGGTGTCGAGCGGACGCTGGTCACACGCGAATATTTGTTTCCCCGGGAAAGGGATTCCTGTGACAGGGTCGATATTGTTGCGGTTTTTAGAACCTTCACATGTAAATTTAGTTGTAAATTTCCTTATAAATAACCCCTGTGTACATTTCCCCTTAATTGGCTGTTAATTGAAATAAGTGCACCTTAGTTAGTCCACATTGCAACACGTAGCAAATCATAGGCCCTTTCGTAGTTATTTCATTATTCTGTGTTTCAGGTAAGGCTATGTTGCTCATAGTTGAATCTGCGTTGCATCAAACAAATAAGATAGTTCCCCCTTTTCTATTTCCCCAAAGCGCCTCTGCCAGCCGCAGCCGCCTTACCGCTCACTCCAAAAACGCCATTGCCCATGTGCTCCATCTCGGAGAAGAAGGGGGAGGAGCTACCAGAAGCACAGGCGTGGCCCCACCTCGTCACCAAAGGTGGGGTCAGCCAGCCCTTACGACCAACCAGGAATCAGTGGGTTTGGCTTGAGAGGGCGTGGAACGAAAGATCGAGCAGGTTCGGGAGGGTTCCAAGGGCGGGGTTATAAAACCCGTTGCGCGAAGCCCCCACCGCAGATGAGTGAGGGAGCACGAATCGAGAGTTCTGTGGAGGGAGGCGCATTTTCATTTGTGGCATTTTGTGGCATTTTCCGATTCCGGAACCATCAAGGAGGTGCGGCGAGTAAGGAGAGACCTGCTGCTGCAGAAAGCCCTGCCGTGTGGAGCCGCCGGCTGTTCGCTTCCGAACTGCGAACCTGGAGCGGACCTCTTTGCTGCGCATTTTGCCCAGACCTTCCTACCCTGTGTCCCACCTGAACCTTCTCCTTCCAGCCATTCATTCCTGCCTGAGAATCCCCCTTTTGTGTACGTGAGTTTGTTCTGTTCGTCTTGTCCTGAGGATAAGTTAAGCTGTATAAGTTAAAGAATTGCACTGTGTCTTCTGTTCTTTTCCTGTATATTACTTTGATTTCTTCTCTTTCTTTGGGTTATTGTACATAATAAATAAATACCTGTTCCTCCTTACCTTGGCTTTCTTTCTCATCCGACCGCTTTCGTGATTTCCCCATTGAGTTCCTGTGGCGCGATTTTGGCCGAACCGCTTACAATCGGGTTAGTCTTTGCTAACGGCTCGGATTCCGGACTGCTAAACCGCTCGGCAAAATACCATCTTGTCCGGGATTCGAGCGGGGCCACCCACCTGCTTTGTGGAGGGATTGGCAGAGGTGTCCGGGAATCCCTTGACCAATCACCTTGGCCAATCCTATCCCACAAAGGAGCAGGGTGGGTCCAGGAACGGAGACAGCCAGCTTAACGACGAGGGGATTAAACCCCCCTCGGTAAGGGGAGTGCCGTCGCCAGATTCCGTAACAATATTACTGTGGCAGATAAACCTGCGTGACGGGTTTTGCGGTTGATTCCAAAAGTGAATCATTGTTGGAGAGCAGGTACGCCTCCATTACGGGCCCGTCCGCCATTTCAGCTCGCGCCAGCCATTTCACCACGCACCAGCCGTTAGCCTGGTTCTCGTGTGTGTCGTGGATTTCGATTGGGAATTCGCGGTTTTCCGCTTAGGAGCCGCTGCTCGTTCATATCAGCGTCCTTGTCTGGTGAACTGAAGGTGTGGGTTCCCAGTCGCCTTTTGGGTGAACTTTTGCCTGACCGACGTCGGCCCGTCACCCACCCAGCGGCTCTTCGGCAGCGTCGACTGTCGGCCGTCCTGGGTTCGGGTCTCAGTACGACCTTTTTCTTGTGATCACCGGAGCGTGGATCGACTTTGGCCTGGTGCCGGGACAGTGACTTTGGGGGTGTTACATTTCGCTCACGTGGAGTACCGTGAGTTATTGCGTTAAGAAACTAGTGGTACCATCATAGGAATTATATGGTATTTGTTGTGCAATTGAAGTTATATTGTACTTGTGCAAGTTGTTATTATTGTGTGATATTAATACAATACTTTGGTTTTATAACAATTGATTGGTGTGGTTTCACCATTGGTCATTGGCACACATAATAGCACATCTTTCTGCCGTGACTCCTTTCGGGGCTCGGAGGTACACCGTGACCGGGGTTTGGGGAGGAGCACGTAACAGAAATTGGGGGCCCGTCCGGGATAGAATTCCCTAACATTCCTAAAATTCCCAAATTTGGAATTTTCTAACATTCCCAAATTTTTCTGAAAATTTGGACATTTTTGTGTGAAGGTTAACAGGTGCTAACTAATAGTCACCATGGTGTTTGACGTAGAAAAGTTTGCGACGTCCCCTAACGAGGCACAGTTCCAGGCGTTAAAAAGATCGGAACTCATGATATTGGCCAAATATTGTAACTTGGAGGTCCGAGTTAGTATAAAGAAAGCAGAGATTCAGACATTGGTGGTAGAATCTCTAGTGGGACAAGGAACATGGGAAGAGGTAGCCTTGGATTAGTTACCAGAGGAAAAAGGAAATCTGGTGCTCCGGAAAATGGAGATGCAACTGCAGAGCCAGGAAAGGTTAAAAGAGTTGGAATGGAAAGCGGAAAAGGAAAGAGCAGAGGAAAGGAGAGCCGAAAGGGAGTTAAAGGAACCGGAGATGGAGTATCAGAGGGAACTTAAACTCAAGGAGCTTGAAGTACTGGGGGAATGGAGAGAAGTAGTATCCATGCCGGCTAGTTCGACAACCAGTCAGAACTCTTGGGATGTTGGTACGCATGTGAGGCTGGTTCCACCCTTCAATGAAAAGGAGGTAGCCAAGTTCTTTTTACACTTTGAGAAGGTGGCTCAAATGTTAAAATGGCCTGTGGGGTCATGGACTATGTTAGTACAAAGTGTTCTGGTGGGTAAAGCTCAAGATATCTATTCGGCTTTACCGATTGACCAATGAGAAGATTATGAGATAGTGAAGAAAGCCATTCTCAAAGCCTATGAATTGGTCCCTGAAGCTTACCGACAAAAATTCAGGAATGCCAGGAAGAGGGAGAGTGAGACCAATGTGGAGTTTGCCAGAATGAAGGAAACTATGTTTGATAGGTGGTGTGACTCGAAGGAGATTGGGAAAGACTTCAACCGTTTACGCCAATTGATATTGGTGGAGGAATTTAAACAGTATGTCCACGTGGACATTAAAGTGCATCTGCATGAAAAAAAGGTCCTGGAGTTATACGAGGCAGCAACAGTGGCAGATGACTATGCCTTGACACACCGGATGGGGTAACACAAACCTAACTTCCCGCCTAGAGTTAGCCAGGGGAGTTACGATAAATCAGGGTCGGAGAACAAATTTTCATGGAAGCGGCCTAAAGAGGACTATGGGGACAAAGCTGATACCGCGACTTTTAGGGATCAGAAGACTGCAGTTCCAAGGCATACCTATCTTCCGGGGGGCCCAAGGCAGACCACGGGTTTTTCCTCCGGGCCTACTTGCGCTTTTTGCAAGAAACCTGGGCCTTTGATGTCCCAATGTTACGCCCTGAAAAGGAAAAATCAGGAGCGGAGTCAGACTAGTGCAACTCCGAATGCGTTGGCCAATGCGAGAAATCGTCCTTGGAGGACAGTGCCTCGTGAAGGTTCCCGTGCCAAAGTTACGGCATCACAGAACGACCTTGTCCAAGAGGGTTACAAACCTTTTATTTCCGAGGGGCTTGTGTCACTGGATGGGGACTTAACGAACCAGAGACCTGTTAGGGTATTGAGGGACACAGGAGCACATCAATCTTTGATGCTTGAGGGCATTTTGCCATTGTCGGAGAAGACGGCCACGGGGGTTAGTGTTCTCTTACAGGGGGTTGGTGGCTATGTTAAAGCTCCTCTTCATGTCATCCATTTAAAGTCTGAGTTGGTGTCAGGACCGGTCACTGTGGGGTTACAAGCCACTCTTCCTGTAGAGGGAATCTCTTTTATTATCGGGAATGATTTGGCCGGGGGTCGAGTTTCTGGTAATCCGATGTTGGTTGAAAAGCCCAGTATGGAAAATAACACAGCACAGTTAGAGCAGGAGATTCCGGGTATCTTTCCATCCTGTGCAGTGACTCGTGCTATGGGTAGGAAGTGCTCTGAAGAGAAGGAGAAGGAAGGTGATGTGCATTTGGGTTCCATAGAGATATTGGAGGAAAAGTCTGGAAGAGGTAATAGGAAAGGGAGTGACATCAAGGAACCTAAGGAAAAGGTGGCATCTGGACCAAAAGAGAAAATGGAGTGTCCATCGGAGACATCTGGGAACGAGGCTGAACAAATGGTGCTTGTCCGAAAGAGACTTGTTGAAGAACAACACAGAGATTCGGAGCTCCGGAGTTTGATTGGTAAAGCCATTACAGAGGAAGAGGCTATGAAGATACCTGTTGGTTACTTCATGAAAGGGGAAATACGCATGAGAAAATGGAGACCACCGGAGGTGCCAGCAAATGATGAGTGGAAAGTTCATTACCAAATTGTGATGCCACAGCCGTACCGGAAGGAGATATTGAGTTTGGCACATGAGACACCTTTGGCCGGGCACCTTGGAGTGAACAAGACATGACAGAATTTTGGTACATTTTTTCTGGCCAGGATTGCGACGTGATGTGGCGGGGTTCTGTAAATCTTGCCACTCTTGCCAGCTTGTGGGAAAACCTAATCAGAAAGTCCATTCTGCACCTTTAAAACCAATTCCAGCTTTTGAAGAGCCATTCAGCCAAGTCATTATTGACTGTGTAGGCCCTTTACCTAAAACTAAGGCTGGACATCAGTATTTTCTGACCATCATGTGCGCTTCCATGAGGTTCCCAGAAGCAGTGCCTCTTAGAAAAATTACTGCGGCAGTTATTGCGAAGGCCTTGATTAAATTTTTCACTTTGGTTGGCCTACCTAAGGTCATCCAGTCTGATCAGGGTTCCAATTTCATGTCAACGCTTTTTCAGCAAGTGGTACACCTGTTGGGAGTGGAGCAAGTAAGATCAAGTACCTACCATCCTGAGAGCCAAGGGGCCTTGGAAAGGTTTCACCAGACATTGAAGAATATGATCAGAACGTATTGTTTTGAATGTGACAAGGATTGGGATGAAGAAATACCCTTATTGTTGTTTGCTACGAGGGAATCTGTTCAGGAGTCATTGGGATTCAGTCCTTTTGAACTTGTGTTTGGACACACCATTCGAGGACCATTGAAATTGGTGAAAGAACAGTGGCTACAGGAGTCGCAGTCAACAGTGGTAGAGTATGTGTCAACGGTTAGGCACAGATTAGCAAAGGCTTGTGAAGTTGCGAGAGGAAACTTGAAAATGACACAGGATAAAATGAAAGTGAGACATGACAAGAAATCTCAGATAAGAAATTTCAGTCCTGAGGACCGGGTGTTAGTGTTGCTCCCTGTTCCAGGTCAGCCACTACAGGCTAGGTATTTTGGTCCCTATCCAATCGAAAGGAGGGTTAATGAAACAGATGAGGTGGTGACAACTCCTGACCGATGGAAAAAGCGGCAACTGTGTCATGTCAACCGACTGAAGAAATATTATGAGGGGAAGCCTGTGAAAAAAATGGTTCCTGTCTCACCTGTCGTGCCTGTAGTCGGGGTGCAAGAGAATCCAGAGGTTGAGGCCGGTGTGAAGTTTGATAACATTGATGACCAGGCTTGTCCCAGATTGACGAACACAGAAGTGTTGAGCAATTTAGATGAGAAATTAGATCATTTGACGAGGGAACAACAAGGACAACTATCCAGCCTAATTTTTGAGTTTACACATTTGTTCACAGATGTACCTGGTCGTACTGACTTGGTATATCATGATATTGAGGTGGGGGAAGCCACTCCTGTGAAACAACCATACTATCGGATGAACCCTGTGAAGATGGATTATCTTCGGAAGGAGGTTCAGTATATGTTGGAGAATGACATCATCGAACCAAGCAGCAGTGAATGGAGCTCACCATGTGTGTTGGTTCCAAAACCCGATGGCAGTTTTCGCTGTTGTACGGATTTAAAACGGGTTAATGCAGTGACCAAGACCGACTCATATCCCATCCCGAGGATTGATGACTGTATTGATAGAATAGGCCCAGCTAAATTTGTAACTAAATTTGACTTGCTGAAAGGGTATTGGCAGATTCCTCTTACTGATAGAGCCAAGGAAATCTCGGCTTTAGTCACACCAAATGGGTTGTATCAGTACAAGGTTCTTCCCTTTGGATTGAAAAACGGGCCTGCTACATTTCAACGGCTGATTAATAAGCTTATTGCAGACCTTGAGGGGGTGGAGGCTTATCTGGATGATGTCATCATCCACACCATGACTAAACAAATTCATGCATTTTTCAAGAAACTGACCGAGGCAGGGTTGACCATCAACTTATCTAAGAGTGAGTTTGTAAAAGCACAGGTGGTGTTCCTAGGCCATGTAGTACGTCAGGGTCAGGTGCAACCGGTGACAGCCAAGATAGAAGCCATTGATCGCTTCCAAGTTCCAAAAGGGAAGAAGGAGCTTATGAGATTATTGGGTATGGCTGGTTGGTACCGGCGGTTCTGCAGGAATTTTTCTGATGTGGTAGCCCCTTTAACGAATTTGTTGAGGAAAGAGACCAAGTTTGTTTGGGATGACAAATGCCAGGCTGCCTTTGCCCACGTCAAAGCGATATTAATGAGCTCTCCTGTCCTAGCAGCGCCGGATTTTCAAGAACCTTTCAAGTTGGCCATTGATGCAAGTGATGTGGGGGCTGGGGCAGTTCTATTACAGGAAGATGAGGATGGCGTGGATCACCCGGTGTGCTACTATTCCAAAACGTTTCACAAACATCAGGCAAATTATGCCACTGTGGAAAAAGAGATCCTTGCTCTCCTGTTAGCGCTTCAGCATTATGAGGTGTATCTGGGAACTACTACCTTTCCTATAAAAGTCTTCACTGATCACAACCCCTTAACCTTCATTCAAAAAATGAAAAATAAAAATCAGAGGTTGATGAGATGGAGTTTGGCTTTGCAGGAGTTCAACTTGGAAATTGAGCATGTAAAGGGCAGGGACAATGTCGTTGCCGATGCTTTAACCAGAGTGAACTAACTTTGAAAATTCCTGTCGGTTGTTTGAAAGTTTTGCTGCTTTCTTCTGGGGAATATTAATTATTGTTGCTCACGTGAGTTGATCATTTGGGTGTGAGTTTTACGTTTGTTTGTTAAAAAGGTTTTTTGCATGAAAAGAAAGTTTTCACTATGTTCAAACTTTCTTTCTTGAGGGTGGGGAGTGTTATGGATTCGTCACTTCCGTCTTTGTGGTTTTCATCCACTGGAAGCATTTTTAGTTTCATATACTATTATTGTTATAGTTTGAGTGAAATGGAGATGACTGTCTTCAAAGGTAAAAAATTAGTGTTTTAAAAGAAAAACGAAATGGATCGGGAGAAACCAGAGGAGGAGGAGGTGGAAGCGGATCAAGTGAGATCAGGAGAGAAAGGCCGATCGGCTTCGAGGTGTTGAGCGGACGCTGGTCACGAGCGAATATTGGTTTCCCCGGGAAAGGGATTCCTGTGACAGAGTCGATATTACTGTGGCAGATAAACCTGCATGACGGGTTTTGTGGTTGATTCCAAAAGTGAATCATTGTTGGAGAGCAGGTACGCCTCCATTACGGGCCCGTCTGCCATTTCACCTCGCGCCAGCCATTTCACCACGCACCAGCCGTTAGCCTGGTTCTCATGTGTGTCGTGGATTTTGATTGGGAATTCGCGGTTTTCCGCTTGGGAGCCGCTGCTCGTTCATATCAGCGTCCTTGTCTTGTGAACTGAAGGTGTGGGTTCCCCAGTCGCCTTTTGGGTGAACTTTTGCCTGACCGACGTCGGCCCGACACCCACCCAGCGGCTCTTCGGCAGCGTCGACTGTCGGCCGTCCTGGGTTCGGGTCTCAATACGACCTTTTTCTTGTGATCACCGAAGCGTGGATCGACTTTGGCCTGGTGCCGGGACAGTGACTTTGGGGGTGTTACATTTCGCTCACGTGGAGTACCGAGAGTTATTGCATTAAGAAACTGGTGGTACCATCATAGGAATTATATGGTATTTGTTGTGCAATTGAAGTTATATTGTACTTGTGCAAGTTGTTATTATTGTGTGATATTAATACAATACTTTGGTTTTGTAACAATTGATTGGTGTGGTTTCACCCTTGGTCATTGGCACACATAATAGCACATCTTTCTGCCGTGACTCCTTTCGGAGCTCGGAGGTACACCGTGACCGGGGTTTGGGGAGGAGCACGTAACACTTGGCTGCCGCTTCACGGCTCTGCGCTCGCGTGATTGACCGGCGCCATTTTTGGGGCACTTTGACGCTTTTGATCCTTTCATCGACCGACCTCACCAGTTCCAATGACCACCAAGCGTCTCAAAGTTATATGTGGGACCAGAGCTGAATGCTAGCCGACTAAAAGAAAACATTTTATTTTCGTTATCTTTTCCCCTTGTGTGTATTTGTGACTGATGGAGACGTCTCACAGTAGAAAATATTAGTTTACCTCAACATTTATTTTGCCGTGCTTTATTTTTATTAAATCATTATTGTGGCATTTTTCTTTACATTTGTTGTGTTATTTTATTTGTTGTGGCTCCGGGAATAAACCCATGTGCTTCCGTTCAGGTAAGCGCCTTCGCTGCCTTCCGTCCCTCGCGCGCCATAAAAATAACTGCTATATATTCGGCTGTTCGACTCGGGAGTAAGAATGTCCGGCTATTCGTCCAAGGCTGGTGTTCATCGGCTGCGGACAGGACATTATTAACCTTGTGCTATCAGTGTGGTATGCACCTTTCACTTTATGGTTTAAACTCTACATTGCACTTCTAGTGACAGAGGAAGCGATGGATTCATTTGTGCTTTCCTTTTTGTGAGAATCACCCTCCATGGGCGATCTTTACCTGCGCCACCGAAGGTGGATGGAGGCTATGTTTTCACCCCTGTCCGTTTGGAAGCGATGGATTCATTTGGAAGCCATCGATGGATTTGGTTTGTCCGTTTGTGAACAAGATATCTCAAAAAGGTGTGGACGGATTCGGACGAAATTTGGCAGAGAGGTAGCATGTGTGACAAGGAGGAAATGATTAGATTTTGGTGAAGATCCGGATTCGGATCGAGCTACTAGAATTTTTAAAGTGATTCTTCACCATTGGGAGATGGGGCCAGAAACTATACATATCAGGATATCTCAAAAAGTTGTGGACGAATTTGGACGAAACTTGGTGGACGGATTGGGTGTGTGACAAGGAGAAATCTATTCGATTTTGGTGAAGATATGAATATGGATTCGGATATGAGAATTATTTAATTTTTAAATGATTCTTCACCATTGATAGATTGGGCGAAAAGCGATAAATAACATGATATTTTAAAAAGTTATGGATGAGTTGACTAAACTTGGTGGAGGTGTTGGTGAGGTGACAAGAACAAGCTGATTAGATTTTGGTTCAGGTCCGAATCCAGATCCGGCCAATCAGTGGGATACACAACATAAACTCTTCAGCCTGGCGGAGGTTTGCTCTCTACCGAGTGCCGTTCTAGTTTTTTAAGTATTTGTAATTTTACAAAATGCTGTGCGTATTGACATCATGGTTGCCGAAGTTAAATTCCGTCTGTTTGCATTTTCGCTAAAGCGTTGTACACTCACACCCAGGTATCTGATATGTGTGTCATTTGGTGACAGGTGAGGTGAGACGTGGTTTGCTCAGGTGTCGTTGCATCAGGAAAAACGCTCCCAACAACCACAGCTCGATCGACCTGCCCCTGGAACTCTCCATCCATGATGAGTTATTTCCAGTAAGTATTAATAAGATATCATTCTATTTCCGCTCTCTTATTTAAAAAAATACCTTTCTAAAGGTGCGTGAGTTCGGCAAGTAAATAATGGCGTTCTCTCTCTCCCAGGACTGCTGTTCGATTACCGCCTGCATAGGAAAGGTCAATGGTGAAGTCTTGTTGGCATTTTCAGAATATTCCTGTCTGTGCCCCACTGAAAGCTCGACGAGCGGCCCAAGTAATTTCATCTTGAAGGCTCAGGGGAGCAATGCCGAAGTTTTGTTTAAGTTGCAGCAGATCGGGGAGATTTCGCACAAGATCGTCGTCACGGGCTTGTCCGTGACTCTGAAATTGTGTTAGTCTTTCATCTCGGTTTTCTCTCAACCTGTTTTGTTTGTTTAAATTTCCTTTGGTAACTACCTGGTGAGGTACGTGAACTACAAATTTCCAATGATTTATTCGTGCTTTTGGGTGAGCTCCCCTTTACAAATTCCCAACGATTTATTCGTGCTTTTGGGTGAGCTCCCCTTTGCAAATTCCCAACGATTTATTCGTGCTTTTGGGTGAGCTCCCCTTTACAAATTCCCAACGATTTATTCGTGCTTTTGGGTGAGCTCCCCTTTACAAATTCCCAACGATTTATTCGTGCTTTTGGGTGAGCTCCCCTTTACAAATTCCCAACGATTTATTCGTGCTTTTGGGTGAGCTCCCCTTTGCAAATTCCCAACGATTTATTCGTGCTTTTGGGTGAGCTCCCCTTTACAAATTCCCAACGATTTATTCGTGCTTTTGGGTGAGCTCCCCTTTGCAAATTCCCAACGATTTATTCGTGCTTTTGGGTGAGCTCCCCTTTGCAAATTCCCAACGATTTATTCGTGCTTTTGGGTGAGGTCCCCTTTGCAAATTCCCAACGATTTATTCGTGCTTTTGGGTGAGCTCCCCTTTGCAAATTCCCAACGATTTATTCGTGCTTTTGGGTGAGCTCCCCTTTACAAATTCCCATCGATTTATTCGTGCTTTTGGGTGAGCTCCCCTTTACAAATTCCCAACGATTTATTCGTGCTTTTGGATGAGGTCCCCTTTGCAAATTCCCAACGATTTATTCGTGCTTTTGGGTGAGGTCCCCTTTGCAAATTCCCAACGATTTATTCGTGCTTTTGGGTGAGCTCCCCTTTGCAAATTCCCAACGATTTATTCGTGCTTTTGGGTGAGCTCCCCTTTACAAATTCCCAACGATTTATTCGTGCTTTTGGGTGAGCTCCCCTTTACAAATTCCCAACGATTTATTCGTGCTTTTGGGTGAGCTCCCCTTTGCAAATTCCCAACGATTTATTCGTGCTTTTGGGTGAGCTCCCCTTTACAAATTCCCAACGATTTATTCGTGCTTTTGGGTGAGCTCCCCTTTACAAATTCCCAACGATTTATTCGTGCTTTTAGGTGAGCTCCCCTTTACAAATTCCCAACGATTTATTCGTGCTTTTGGGTGAGCTCCCCTTTGCAAATTCCCAACGATTTATTCGTGCTTTTGGGTGAGCTCCCCTTTGCAAATTCCCAACGATTTATTCGTGCTTTTGGGTGAGCTCCCCTTTGCAAATTCCCAACGATTTATTCGTGCTTTTGGGTGAGCTCCCATTTACAAGGTAAACTACAATAAATGTTTTACCTTGTTACAATTTGTTACAATTTGAGTTGTTCTGGAAGAGTCCATTGTGATGGAACAAATGTACTCTTAGTCTTGTGTTTGTATGTGCCACAGGGAATAATAAAAGTTTTCATCCATTTTGTTTATTTGAACCTATTTTCCAAAACAGATTTTGACACTTGTGCCATTGTAAAATTGAAGTATTGTTAGTCAAATGGTCTCCAATGATTGTCACGCCTCCCATTCCAGAATGATATCCACGTCCTGGTTAATTTGGCACGAATCGGCGTCTCGGAACACATGACCGCGGCGAATCTGTCAACTGGAAGAGCCGAGCGAAGCTCAGTTAGGGATCCACGGTTATTTTTCCTTTTGCGCGAACTCAATCTGCCCATTGAGCGTTTAATAAGGCAATTTCACTAAACGTCATGGAGCCCACTCCCTACATCCACACGATGTTACATCAGAAGGGGAATTTATTATAGGGAGAAAAGAGGAGGAAGAACAAGCCAGCCACACAACGGCAATCACAGAGAGTAACAATAAACATGGGGGCAATACACCTGGCGCTCACCTGGTAGAATAAACAGTATACCGCAGCGACTAAGGGTATTTAAAACCAATTTCAATGATTGCAAGAAGACAGGGCAGCAGGTATATATCATACTAACATAATCATAAGACTTTAACAAACAAAGAAAAAAAAAATACCTATTTTGGGGGGCAACTCCCCTTCCCCAACCCCATATCTATCTATAATTCCATTAATCTCTGTGTGTATGTGTGTATGTTTGTCTGTGACCGCTGTTTCTCGACAACTACCGGTCCGATATACTTGAAACTTGCCAGGTATATTGCTGGGGACCCGAGGATGTGCCTTTTCAAGGTTTGAAATTAATCGGACAAGTACTTACCGAGCTATGGCGATTTAGCCGTTCGCCGTTCGCTTTGGCGTTGCGAATGGACCAAACCATTGCATGTAAATAGAGGGGGGGGGTTCTGTGGTCGTTGCGAATGGACCAAACCATTCATGTAAATAGAGGGGGGGGGGGGGTTCTGTGGTCGTTACTGCCACGTGGTTTCAAAGTTTTTTTTTGTTGTTGTTGTTTGCACGCATGTTTTTTTGCACCCACGTACGGGCACGCCCTAGGATGTTTACACACACACACCCCTACACAAATTTTTTTTTTTTTTTTTTTTTGGCAAGGAACGGGCACCCACGTACGGGCACGTCCTAGCTTATATATAGTACGGGCATGCCCTAGTACCTCCAAAGATCCCAATTTTTCTAATGCCTTGAACAAACATTGGTACATCATGGGTGGTGAAGGTTGTGGTGAAGTTTCATCGAAATTGCTTGTGTCGTTTTTGAGAAGAAAGGAAATACCTATTTTGGGGGGTAACCCCCCGTAAACCCCCAAAGGGGTAGATTTTTTTTTAAAGCCGTGAACAAACTTTGGTACATCACAGGTGATGAAGGTTGTGGTTAAGTTTCATCAAAATTGTGTGTGTAGATGCTGAGAAGAAAGCAAATACCTATTTTGGGGGGCAACCTCCCTGTAGACCCCTAAAGGGGCAGATCCTCCAGAGGACATCCTGATTCAATGAAGCAAACGCTTTGCGGAGATCAACATCGGGTGCGAGCATCTCCTGCTGAAACTCATGGGATTGTGCAAAGCGTTTGGTGTGGACGCCAAGAGCAAGTACACGGTCAATCGATGACCTCTTTTGGTGCTCGTGCTCAAGCAGATAGATGGTGGCAAACCCTATCAAGATTATCCAAGCAAAGACCTTACCCAGCATCGAAAGCGCTATCACCCATCGTTAGATGTTGCAGTCCTGGCGATCATCCTTCCCTTTCCAGAGAGGGACAACAAGGCCCTCTTCCAGTCATTTGGGAACAGAGCACAGAACTGCGTGCGATGACATGAGATCAGCATTTCCACCATCGTAAGGAGGACGAGAATCACTTGAAGCCAAGATTTGCTCTACCCTGTCACAGATTCCTCGCATATGCCTCCTTGTTCGCCCTCAGCGTACGTGCACTTTTATACGCCTCAGCACCAGCATTGGAATACTAAGTCTAGGAATGTGGCTGTTGGCGCTGAAACCATGAACCAGCCACCCTCGGTCCACGACACCTTGCGAAGTCAAGGAACTTGGTGCAATTCTGGTTCACTGTTCCAGACCCATGGGGCCCACACATCCCCCATAGTCATAGCCATAGTCATAGCAATAGTCATAGCCATAGCAATAGTCATAGCCATAGCCATAGCAATAGTCATAGCCATAGCCACATCCATAGCCATAGTCATAGCCTTGGCCATAGTCAGAGTCATAGCCTTGGCCATAGTCATAGCCTTAGCCATAGTCATAGCCACAGCCATAGCCATAGTCATAGTCATAGCTATAGTCATCGTCATAGCCATAGTCATATCCACAGCCATAGTCATAGCCATAGTCATATCCACAGCCATAGTCATATCCATAGCCATAGTCATATCCACAGCCATAGTCATATCTACAGCCATAGTCATAGCCATAGTCATATCCACAGCCATAGTCATAGCCATCGTCATATCCACAGCCATAGTCATAGTCATATCCACAGCCATAGTCATATCTACAGCCATAGTCATATCTACAGCCATAGTCATAGCCATAGTCATATCCACAGCCATAGTCATAGTCATAGCCACAGCCATAGTCATAGCCACAGTCATAGCCATTGTCATGTCATAGCCATAGTCATAGCCATAGCCATAATCATAGCCATAGCCATAGTCATAGCCACAGTCATAGCCATAGTCATAGCCACAGCTATAGTCATAGCCACAGCCATAGTCATAGCCACAGCCATAGTCATAGCCACAGCCATAGTCATAGCCACAGTCATAGCCACAGCCATAGTCATAGCCACAGCCATAGTCATAGCCACAGCCAGAGCCATAGTCACAGCTATAGTCATAGCCACAGCCATAGTCATAGCCACAGCCATAGTCATAGCCACAGTCATAGCCACAGCCATAGTCATAGCCACAGCCACAGCCATAGTCATAGCCACAGCCATAGTCATAGCCACAGCCATAGTCATAGCCATAGCCATAATCATAGCCATAGTCATAGCCACAGCCATAGTCATAGCCATAGCTATAGTCATAGCTATAGTCATAGCCACAGCCAGAGCCATAGTCACAGCTATAGTCATAGCCACAGCCATAGTCATAGCCACAGCCATAGTCATAGCCACAGTCATAGCCACAGCTATAGTCATAGCCACAGCCATAGTCATAGCCACAGCCATAGTCATAGCCACAGCCATAGTCATAGTCATAGCCATAGTCATAGTCATAGCTATAGTCATCGTCATAGCCATAGTCATATCCACAGCCATAGTGATAGCCATAGTCATATCCACAGCCATAGTCATAGCCATAGTCATATCCACAGCCATAGTCATAGTCATAGTCATAGCTATAGTCATCGTCATAGCCATAGTCATATCCACAGCCATAGTCATATCCACAGCCATAGTCATAGTCATAGTCATAGCTATAGTCATCGTCATAGCCATAGTCATATCCATAGTCATAGCCATAGTCATAGCTATAGTCATCGTCATAGCCATAGTCATATCCACAGCCATAATCATAGCCATAGTCATATCCACAGCCATAGTCATAGTCATAGCTATAGTCATCGTCATCGTCATAGCCATCGTCATATCCACAGCCATAGTCAAAGCCATAGTCATATCCACAGCCATAGTCATCGCCATAGCCATAGTCATATCCACAGCCATAGCCATAGTCATAGTCATATCCACAGCCATAGTCATATCTACAGCCATAGTCATATCCACAGCCATAGTCATATCCACAGCCATAGTCATATCTACAGCCATAGTCATATCTACAGCCATAGTCATATCCACAGCCATAGCCATAGCCATAGTCATAGTCATATCCACAGCCATAGTCATATCTACAGCCATAGTTATATCTACAGCCATAGTCATATCTACAGCCATAGTCATAGCCATAGCCATAGTCATATCCACAGCCATAGTCATAGCCATAGCCATAGTCATATCCACAGCCATAGCCATAGTCATAGCCAGAGCCATAACCATAGTCCTATCCACAGCCATAGTCATATCCACAGCCATAGCCATAGTCATAGCCAGAGCCATAACCATAGTCCTATCCACAGCCATAGTCATATCCACAGCCATAGTCATAGCCATCCCTATCAATGCCAGTTGATGCCATGAAATTCCCCAAGACTCGAGTCGAGTATGTCGCCTGGGGCAGCGATCACCCACCGACTCGAGCACAGAATGTCTCCTCGGTGAGATGAACTTTTACAATTCATTCCCTTTACAGACTTGGATGTGCTATGGACAAAGTTCTTGCTCAGAAAGAAATGTTTTCCAAATTAAAAAATCCATTCAGTTTGAGCCTTTATCTTTCCGGTCAGCGTGACAGGTGAGTTTATATTTATTGCGGTGTATAATTTGAGTGCGTTGTTGTGCGTGTGATTATAAAAACATCTGACGTAATAATCACAGAGCCATACACAGTAAATGAATTGTGTGTGTTTTAAGTTTCGCACAATCCCACTATTACAAATTATATTCAGAGTAATTTGCCAGGAATCCAATCCTGAAAGGAAACGTCAGAGGCTTCACCGCTGGAGCCAAAACACGTCTGTTGTGAGGAAAACCGGATTCCCTTTTCTTGGTGTTTAATTATGATTAAAAAGCATTCACTCGATATATAGGACCGTGGTAAGTTTTCTGATCGTTTCGCGCCTTCATGGATTGTCGGGTTGTTAATTCCGCTGTAAACCGAAGGCTGGTTGTAAGAAAATGTCTCGGTGGGTAGGCCTACGGCCTAGACTAGTTCCGTGGCCGCGGTACGCTTCACGTATTCCACAGTTAAACTAGTCCAAGCCCTCTAGTGAGTGCAGACCCCCTCCGGGACTCGCTCATACCATGGAGCACTTGTATCTGATAACTGTATTAAATGGCGCTATGCTCCACACAAACACAAACAACATTACTCCCCATCACGAAAACAGACCCCAATGTCTAAGTTGAACCTTCAATCGTTTCACAAATGGATCTTCCACCAAACCTGGGGATGAGGCATCCATGTTCAGCAATAACGGCGTAACGATGAGTTTCATTCTGGCCACAGGTTCGATGTTTGCGGATGTGCTTGGGCCAATCCCTTCATGGTGGTTGTGTTGTTGCCCTGACTACCTTTTTCATATTTTATTGTTTTGCATATTTGTGCAGCTTGCAATGGCCGTCTTGGATGAAGAAGATTTGTCGCTGCACCGGTTAGAAGGCACCGAGACGGACGAGCAGCCCAGTGGGTTAGTCGTGCTCAAGAAGAGCAATGCTGCAGAAAAGCACGTGTTCAAGGTATGAGTGATGTGTTCAAGGTACGAGAGATGTGTTCAAGGTACGAGAGATGTGTTCAGGGTACGAGAGATGTGTTCAGGGTACGAGAGATGTGTTCAAGGTACGATAGATGTGTTCAAGGTACGATAGATGTGTTCAAGGTGGTACGAGAGATGTGTTCAAGGTACGAGAGATGTGTTCAAGGTACGATAGATGTGTTCAAGGTACGATAGATGTGTTCAAGGTGGTACGAGAGATGTGTTCAAGGTACGAGAGATGTGTTCAAGGTACGAGATATCTCTTCAAGGTACGAGAGATGTGTTCGAGGTACGAGAGATGTGTTCAAGGTACGAGAGATGTATTCAAGGTACGAGAGATGTGTTTAAGGTACGAGAGATGTGTTTAAGGTACGAGAGATGTGTTTAAGGTACGAGAGATCTGTTCAAGGTACGAGAGATGTGTTCAAGGTACGAGAGATGTGTTCAAGGTACGATAGATGTGTTCAAGGTACGATGGATGTGTTCAAGGTGGTACGAGAGATGTGTTCAAGGTACGAGAGATGTGTTCAAGGTACGATAGATGTGTTCAAGGTACGATAGATGTGTTCAAGGTGGTACGAGAGATGTGTTCAAGGTACGAGAGATGTGTTCAAGGTACGAGATATCTGTTCAAGGTACGAGAGATGTGTTCGAGGTACAAGAGATGTGTTCAAGGTACGAGAGATGTATTCAAGGTACGAGAGATGTGTTTAAGGTACGAGAGATGTGTTTAAGGTACGAGAGATGTGTTCAAGGTACGAGAGATCTGTTCAAGGTACGAGAGATCTGTTCAAGGTACGAGAGATGTGTTCAAGGTACGAGAGATGTGTTTAAGGTACGAGAGATGTGTTCAAGGTACGAGAGATGTGTTCAAGGTACGAGAGATGTGTTCAAGGTACGAGAGATGTGTTCAAGGTACGAGAGATGTGTTCAAGGTACGAGAGATGTGTTCAAGGTACGAGAGATGTGTTCAAGGTGGTACGAGAGATGTGTTCAGGGTGGTACGAGAGATGTGTTCAAGGTACAAGAGATCTGTTCAAGGTACGAGAGTTGTGTTCGAGGTACGAGAGATGTGTTCAAGGTACGAGAGATGTGTTCGAGGTACGAGAGATGTGTTCAAGGTACGAGAGATGTGTTTAAGGTACAAGAGATGTGTTCAAGGTACGAGAGATGTGTTTAAGGTACGAGAGATGTGTTTAAGGTACGAGAGATGTGTTCAAGGTACGAGAGATGTGTTCAAGGTACGAGAGATGTGTTCAAGGTACGAGAGATGTGTTCAAGGTACGAGAGATGTGTTCAAGGTACGAGAGATGTGTTCAAGGTACGAGAGGTGTGTTTTAGGTACGAGAGATCTGTTCAAGGTACGAGAGGTGTGTTCTAGGTACGAACGATGTGTTTTGTGGTACGAGAGATGTGTTCAAGGTACAAGAGGTGTGTTCTAGGTACGAGAGATGTGTTTGTGGTACGAGAGATGTGTTTAAGGTACGAGAGATGTGTTCAAGGTGGTACGAGAGATGTGTTCAGGGTGGTACGAGAGATGTGTTCAGGGTGGTACGAGAGATGTGTTCAAGGTACAAGAGATCTGTTCAAGGTACGAGAGTTGTGTTTGAGGTACGAGAGATGTGTTCAAGGTACGAGAGATCTGTTCAAGGTACGAGAGATGTGTTCGAGGTACGAGAGATGTGTTCAAGGTACGAGAGATGTATTCAAGGTACGAGAGATGTGTTCAAGGTACGAGAGATGTGTTCAAGGTACGAGAGATGTGTTTAAGGTACGAGAGATGTGTTTAAGGTACGAGAGATGTGTTCAAGGTACGAGAGATGTGTTCAAGGTACGAGAGATGTGTTCAAGGTACGAGAGATGTGTTCAAGGTGGTACGAGAGATGTGTTCAAGATACGAGAGATGTGTTAAAGGTACGAGAGATGTGTTCAAGGTACGAGAGGTGTGTTTTAGGTACGAGAGATCTGTTCAAGGTACGAGAGGTGTGTTCTAGGTACGAACGATGTGTTTTGTGGTACGAGAGATGTGTTCAAGGTACAAGAGGTGTGTTCTAGGTACGAGAGATGTGTTTGTGGTACGAGAGATCTGTTCAAGGTACGAGAGGTGTTTTCAAGATACGAGAGATGTGTTTGTGGTATGAACGATGTGTTTGTGGTATGAACGATGTGTTTGTGGTACGAGAGATGTGCTCAAGGTGTGAGAGATGTGTTAAAGGTACGAGAGGTGTTTTCAAGGTACGAGAGGTGTGTTCAAGATACGAGAGGTGTGTTCAAGATACGAGAGGTGTGTTCAAGGTACGAGAGATGTTTTTGTGGTATGAACGATGTGTTCAAGGAACCAGAGAGATGTGTTTGTGGTATGAACGATGTGTTTGTGGTATGAAAGATGTGTTTGTGGTATGAACGATGTGTTTGTGGTATGATGGATGTGTTTGTGGTATGAACGATGTGTTTGTGGTATGAACGATGTGTTTGTGGTATGAACGATGTGTTTGTGGTATGAACGATGTGTTTGTGGTATGAACGATGTGTTTGTGGTATGAACGATGTGTTTGTGGTATGATGGATGTGTTTGTGGTATGAACGATGTGTTTGTGGTATGAACGATGTGTTTGTGGTATGAAGGATGTGTTTGTGGTATGAACGATGTGTTTGTGGTATGAACGATGTGTTTGTGGTATGAAGGATGTGTTTGTGGTATGATGGATGTGTTTGTGGTATGAACGATGTGTTTGTGGTATGAACGATGTGTTTGTGGTATGAACGATGTGTTTGTGGTATGAACGATGTGTTTGTGGTATGAACGATGTGTTTGTGGTATGAAGGATGTGTTTGTGGTATGAACGATGTGTTTGTGGTATGAACGATGTGTTTGTGGTATGAAGGATGTGTTTGTGGTATGATGGATGTGTTTGTGGTATGAACGATGTGTTTGTGGTATGAACGATGTGTTTGTGGTATGAACGATGTGTTTGTGGTATGAACGATGTGTTTGTGGTATGAACGATGTGTTTGTGGTATGAACGTTGTGTTTGTGGTATGAAGGATGTGTTTGTGGTATGAAGGATGTGTTTGTGGTATGAAGGATGTGTTTGTGGTATGAACGATGTGTTTGTGGTATGAACGATGTGTTTGTGGTATGGACGATGTTTTTGTGGTATGAACGATGTGTTTGTGGTATGAAGGATGTGTTTGTGGTATGGACGATGTGTTTGTGGTATGGACGATGTTTTTGTGGTATGAACGATGTGTTTGTGGGATGAACGATGTGTTTGTGGTATGGACGATGTTTTTGTGGTATGAACGATGTGTTTGTGGTATGAACGATGTGTTTGTGGTATGAATGATGTGTTTGTGGTATGAACGATGTGTTTGTGGTATGAACGTTGTGTTTGTGGTATGAACGATGTGTTTGTGGTATGAAGGATGTGTTTGTGGTATGGACGATGTTTTTGTGGTATGAAGGATGTGTTTGTGGTATGAACGATGTGTTTGTGGTATGAAGGATGTTTTTGTGGTATGAAGGATGTGTTTGTGGTACGAACGATGTGTTTGTGGTATGAACGATGTGTTTGTGGTATGAACGATGTGTTTGTGGTATGAACGATGTGTTTGTGCTATGAACGATGTGTTTGTGGTATGAACGATGTGTTTGTGGTATGAACGATGTGTTTGTGGTATGAACGATGTGTTTGTGGGATGAACGATGTGTTTGTGGTATGAACGATGTGTTTGTGGTATGAACGATGTGTTTGTGGTATGAACGATGTGTTTGTGGTATGAACGATGTGTTTGTGGTCTGAACGATGTGTTTGTGGGATGAACGATGTGTTTGTGGTATGAACGATGTGTTTGTGGTATGAACGATGTGTTTGTGGTATGAACGATGTGTTTGTGGTATGAACGATGTGTTTGTGGTACGAACGATGTGTTTGTGGTACGAACGATGTGTTTGTGGGATGAACGATGTGTTTGTGGTATGGACGATGTTTTTGTGGTATGAAGGATGTGTTTGTGGTATGAACGATGTGTTTGTGGTATGGACGATGTTTTTGTGGTATGAAGGATGTGTTTGTGGTATGAAGGATGTGTTTGTGGTATGAAGGATGTGTTTGTGGGATGAACGATGTGTTTGTGGTACGAGAGATGTTTGTGGTGCGAGAGATGTTTGTGGTATGAAGGATGTGTTTGTGGTATGAACGATGTGTTTGTGGTACGAACGATGTGTTTGTGGTATGAACGATGTGTTTGTGGTATGAACGATGTGTTTGTGGTATGAACGATGTGTTTGTGGTATGGACGATGTGTTTGTGGTATGGACGATGTTTTTGTGGTATGAAGGATGTGTTTGTGGTACGAACGATGTGTTTGTGGGATGAACGATGTGTTTGTGGTATGGACGATGTTTTTGTGGTATGAAGGATGTGTTTGTGGTATGAAGGATGTGTTTGTGGTATGAAGGATGTGTTTGTGGTATGAACGATGTGTTTGTGGTATGAACGATGTGTTTGTGGTATGAACGATGTGTTTGTGGGATGAACGATGTGTTTGTGGTACGAGAGATGTTTGTGGTGCGAGAGATGTTTGTGGTATGAACGATGTGTTTGTGGTACGAACGATGTGTTTGTGGTATGAACGATGTGTTTGTGGTATGAACGATGTGTTTGTGGTATGAATGATGTGTTTGTGGGATGAACGATGTGTTTGTGGGATGAACGATGTGTTTGTGGGATGAACGATGTGTTTGTGGGATGAACGATGTGTTTGTGGTATGAACGATGTGTTTGTGGGATGAACGATGTGTTTGTGGTACGAGAGATGTTTGTGGTGCGAGAGATGTTTGTGGTATGAACGATGTGTTTGTGGTATGAACGATGTGTTTGTGGTATGAACGATGTGTTTGTGGTATGAACGATGTGTTTGTGGTATGAACGATGTGTTTGTGGTACGAGAGATGTTTGTGGTGCGAGAGATGTTTGTGGTACGAACGATGTGTTTGTGGGATGAATGATGTGTTTGTGGTACGAACGATGTGTTTGTGGGATGAATGATGTGTTTGTGGGATGAACGATGTGTTTGTGGTATGAACGATGTGTTTGTGGTATGAACGATGACAGGCTCCACCAATCCTGATCATCGATGATCTTCTCTGTTAAACTTTATGATTGTATTTTGCTTGATATTTATTTGCCAAGATATTTAACCAATTACTATTTGAATTCCTCCCCCCCCCCCTCGCCCCTCCCCCCTCCCACATCCCACCTTCTCTGCCCACCCTTTTTCACCTTTTTAATTAAATACTGCACTGTATACTGTTTTTTGTGCACTTGCCATTTTAATGTGTGGTATTAAATTACATGGTAATTTTTTACATTTATATCCTTTTTTCCCAAACATGTTGCACCCAACTACACCGTGTTGCTTTCTCCCAAAACTAGGTTCCTGCCCCCAAGGTGAGCTTGTTGGGCCTAGATAGATTGGCCGCCAGCAAGCGGAAGGAGCGTGAGGAGGAGACCTTGAAGATGGCTACCGCGTTGCAAAGCATGCCGACCGCCTTAAATAAGGACTGGGAGAATAGTAAAGATGATGGCTCGGACGAAGAAGGAACCGCAGACGGTGTGAACGAAGGGGGAAGGGTTCATAGGTGACACGATTCCTTCATCTACCTTGTCAATCACATTGTTGACCCGAACGGATATCTCTCGTGGTTGTACAGTTTCCTCGCTGCTGTCCGTGTTGTAAATCCGAACGAACGCTTGTTTGTCTGAACCACTTTTCCATGTTGGAAAAACACGATTTGTTTTTCTGGTGAAGCGGGGAAGTTTTAGGCTGAGATTTATTTGTTTGCAATTGTTCTTGTTGTGCCATTCATTTTGCAGGCAGTACAGAGGATGGAAAGCAGATACACCATCACATGGAGGGGGAGTGAGCGACGCGTTTAGAGAGAAAAATCGGCGCAGAGAGGAGGGACGCCGATACCAAGGAGTGTTCGCTTCCTCAAAAGGTTGCTTCATCATTTCGACCAATAAAATTTAAAAATAGGATTTAGGAAACTCTGTCTAATAGATATTCCATTTTTAGTTGTTATTTATTAATTACAAGAATATAAGGCCCGTCGATGGCCGGATGCAGGCACAGCCACGCAGTCGCACTCACTCACGCACAGCCACACGGGTGCACTCACTCACGCACAGCCACACGGTCACACTCACTCACGCACAGCCACACGGTCGCACTCACTCACGCACAGCCACACGGTCGCACTCACTCACGCACAGCCACACGGTCGCACTCACTCATGCACAGCCACACGGTCGCACTCACTCACGCACAGCCACACGGTCGCACTCACACGCACAGCTACACAGTCGCACTCACTCACGCACAGACACATGGTTGCACTCACTCACCTACAGACACATGGTCACACTCACTCACTCACTCACTCACACACAGACAACCGGTCGCACTCATTCATGCGCAGACACACAGTCACACTCGCGCATGCACACGGGGACCGAGCTCCTTTTAAATATTCGAATGTTCTTTGTCTGACTTGTTTTCCATTCTTTGAGGACCCTTTGATTTTCCATCTCTATTTATTTCCATTCCATCATCGTCGTGACCAAAAATCTTGGCACCCTTCCACTTTTTTCTAATAATGCACCATTACTTCCAGAAAATTGCTGAAATTAAAAAATATTTTGGTATCCACATGTATTTATTAGGTTTTCAGTGGAACAACATTTAAAAAAGCTAAAAATTACTAAATCTTAGCTTATTTCACACCAAAATCCTAAAATGGCCCGGACAATATTATTGGCACCTTTTAGAAGTTGTTAGAAATAATTAGATTTCAAGCAGGTGATTCTCCTTTACTTTGGAATTGAACTCACCTGTGGTGGGTTGCAGTTGCCTGCAATATAAAAATCACTCATTCAACCAGTTTGAATATAGAAAAGGAGTCATCCTGATGTTTAGTGTCACTGTGTGTACCGCAATGAGCATGGAGAAAAGAAGAAAACCCAGAGAATTGTGAGGAGGTCAGACACAAGATTGTAGCCAAGCATGGGCAATCTCAAGACTACAAGTCCATCTCCAGAGACCTTGATGTTCCTGTGTCCAACGTATGCAATGTTATCAAGAAGTTTAAGGCCCATGGCACTGTAGCCAACCTCCCCGGATGTGGCTGCAAGATAAACCTTGATCAAAGATTGCAGAGAAGGATTGTTCGAATGATGGAGAAAGCACCTCAATCAACTGCCAAACAGATTCAAGCTGACCTTCAAGGTACGACAGTTTCAACTCGCACCATCCGTCGCTAACTCAATGAAAGAGGGTTCTATGGGAGGAGACCCAGGAGGACTCCACTGCTGAGAGAGAGACAAGAAAGCCCGAAGAGTTTTCCAAAACACACCTGAACAAGCCAAAATCCTGCTGGGAGAATGTCCTGTGGACAGATGAGACCAAATTAGACCTTTTTGGTAAAGCACATCATCTCTATGTTTTCAGAAAACAAAATGAAGCTTTCAAAGAAAAAAACACCTTCCCTATAGTCAAACATGGAGGAGGTTCAGTGATGTTTTGGGGTTGCTGTGCTGCCTCTGGACTGGGTGCCTTGAATGTGTGCATGGCATCATGAAATCAGGAGATTACCTAGGCATTTTGGAGCACAATGTTCTACCCAGTGTCAGAAAGCTGGGTCTCCGTCGAAGGTCATTGGTCTTGCAGCAGGACAATGACCCCAAACACACTTCAAAAAGCACCCAGGAATGGTTCAAGACAAAATGCTGAACTGTTCTGAAGTGTCCAGCAATGAGTCCAGATCTAAATCCCATTGAACACCTGTTGGGAGATCTGAAAACAGCAGTTGGGAGAAGGCACCCTTCAAATCTGGGAGAACTGGAGCAGTTTGCACAAGAAGAATGGGACAAACTGCCAGTAGAGAGGTGTAGGAAGCTCATCCATGGCTATAGGAAGTGCTTGACTGCAGTTATTTTGTCCCAAGTCTGTGCTACCAAATATTAAGTCTAAGGTGTCAATAATTTTGTCAATGCCATTTCTTTTTATTTTCTGATTTAAAAGGATATATTAAGTTCTGAATCAAAAACAAAGGTTCTGTAATATTAACAGTTGAATAAAGAATTGTGGAGAACAAATACTGTTTTTGTCAATTTCAACTTAATTCTGGTGAAAATTGTGAGTTATATGAAAAAAGTGCAAGGGTGCCAATATTTTTGGCCATGACTGTATTTACTTTTTAACATTCTGAAGTAAATGTAAATTTGACTTTTACTTCCATAACTGCAAATTCAACCTCCATGACAGACAGAGACAAAGGCAGAGACTACGATCGTGAAAGTGGACACGATCATAGTAGGTCGAGCGAGCGTCACGGGAACTCGAACTCTCATCGCTCTAAAGACGAGCCGCAGACGCCGCCCTGGCAGCGACCCAGAGGTGAGTATCGTTGATTTGGTAGAGGGACTATTGTACCAGCAGGAAGTTCAAATTTTTGTGCAAGTGGTCAAAGTGAGCTTGTAATAATTTATTGATTTCTAAATTTTAATACAGTTCCAGGCTTTTTCGTTGAAGCCAAAAATAATCTACTGTCGGAGCTGTTTTGTATTGTATTAGTAGAACAATGTTGCTTAAAGTGAGGGAGATGGGAAGTGGGAACCCAAAAGGAAACAAACAATGTGGAAACGGTGAATGCTAAACCATGAACCAATAAATTCCACATTCCTGTGCCACCTTCAGTCGAACGTCAGGTATCGAAAGCAGGTTCCTGTGGACTTGGGAAAAAAACGTCCCCCGACTGAATGTTTCTGCACTCAGTTAATGGCGAATCTACAAATGGGGAATCCGCGAATGTCACGGATGGAAACCCTCACGCCATTTCCTCATTTTGCTTTAAGCTCAATCTCCATATTTTCATTCCTACAGCATCATTCCAATCACAAATTAATATGATAGCATTAATATATCAAAATAAAATGTTAAATCACAATTCTATTGAGATATTCTCAAACCAGCGAATCGTTATCATCTTGTTCACTTCCAAAAATACAGTAATTCCTAATTTTTAGATTCAGCCTTGGATCTCCAAAAGGAAACGACTTTCCATTTGTTCCACCTCGGCCCGTAGGTTCTGCAACTCCTTCGGGTTCTAATTGGGAAGACGATGACGGTGGCTCCGGGCGCTACGGCGGAGACAGTGAGCGCTCTCTGCGCTCCGCTTGGGAGTCTCCATCGCCGGCCCACTCACCCCATGCACCCTCGCACCAGCGCAGTGGCCGGGTCTCTGCACGACGACCCGACTCTGCTCGGTAAGCGTTTTTTCGTGTCAAGTATTTCCGGTTCCCAATTCCTGTCTCGATTGTGTTAACATATTGATGCCAAAACTAAACTTTGCATGGCATTCTTACCCCTCAGGGAAGTGATAGAATATTGCCTGAAGCAAATGATTTCATAGAGAATGTTTGGAGTGGTTACCGCATCAATTTTGATGAATCCCTCGCTCATACAGTCGGAGAGGTGACACTGACACGCCTTTACCTACTCCATCGTACAAGTACAACGAGTGGGCGAGCGAAAGGCGTCGGATCGGCACGACTCCACGTGCGACGCCTGGAGGTAAAAGGCCGCATGTTGTTGAGTCTTTTACAGAATAGTTTTTAACTTTGGGGATAATGGCAAAGATCAAATGTCTGATTAATTGGTTGAGTATCGTTTTACTTTTAAAAGCATTCGTTTTGAGTGCGGAGTTTTCCCCTTGCCTCATATTTGCATGTTAGATGTGTAACGGTTTTGTGGTGGGGTGTGAATCGCAAAGGGGTTCAAGGAGTGACGACGGGAGAGCCAAAATATAGTAGGGCAGTGGGAGGGCCACTGTTGACCTTTTTGTGGACTAAGGGCTTAGATGTTGCACTTGCTGATTCATACTGGGTGGTGCAACTCCCCATAGTGTGAGGGTTCTCCTTGACTTCCTCCACAAAATGTTTGAAGATTGTGGCATTTCCCTGAAATTTGCACACAGACACCAATGTGGAAGACGTGAATGCGATACTTATTTTTATTTTTCATGTCATGACGTTTAAAGAGTCGAATCTTTACACGATGGCCACAAACGTTCAGGGAGCTGAGGACAAACGTTGTGGAACTATTCAAGTCGATGGATGTGGACTTGTGGTTCCGGAGTAGTGGATAATTTAATCCTTCGGTTGGAGAAAATGACAAAATTGTGGTTACAAGGGGCATGATATTTTATTTACTTTTACACCTTGTTCTCAGGCTCATGGAGGAATTATACACGTATGTATTACAAGACACGGACACGAGTGGAGTAGTGGACACCTGTACTTTTACATGAACTACAATGACATTAGTAGACGGCAGATGCAGATGTGGGGTTTTAACCCGGGTTTCCTGCATCATGGGCGAGGGGTTTGGGTGGGGACAATAATAGGCCTACCCATGGTGTGCCTGGAGGAGGAGAGAGTATTCGGAGGGTCACAAAAATCGATCTCCAATGAATATCATTAATTTCCAATGGATGCATTTTTCCTTTCTGCTTGTCGAAACATTCCAATGACGTGTAAGTGTGTCGGTTGTTTATTGCACCGTCCTGTAGAAGATGACACGCTGTAGGGGTGTGACCTCTAACCTCCGCATACTTGGTCTTCCTCCCTGCCCATCTTTTATTGTAGGTTCTCGAGCGGCTGGTTCGATCGACAGTGAGGAGGATCGCAGACGCTGGGAAGAAGGTCAGAGGGTAAGGTTTTGATACTGCCTACAAGAATCGTTCCAAAGTTCGCTTCTGCATTTATTTTAATGTTTCTTTCTCTGTCTTTCTTCCCCTTTCCTTTTTTTTCTTTTTTTCTCTCATACCTTAAACACACCTCTTATTCGACTAAACCCTGACACCCTAAACAACTTCAGACCCATCTCCAACCTACCCTTTCTGTCAAAAGTTTTGGAGCGTGCTGTAGCCACTCAACTCAAACATCACCTCTCTGCCAATAACCTGTATGAAACATTCTAATCCGGATTCCGCTCCAACCACAGTACTGAAACTGCTCTCCTCGAAATCACCAACGACCTTCTCCTCTCCTCTGATGCCGGCAACCTCAACATTCTCATCCTCCTCGACCTCAGCGCCGCCTTTGACACCATCAATCACACCATCCTCCTCACCCGACTTAAAACCACCTTTAACATTACTGGCACTGCCCTCTCTTGGATCAAATCATACCTCTCTGACAGACGCCAGTTCATCTCCATCAATAACTGCAAATCCCCCACTGCTCCCCTCCCCCAAGGTGTCCCCCAAGGTTCAGTTCTTGGCCCCCTCCTCTTCATCCTGTACCTGTCCCCCCTTGGTCACTCAATCCGCCGTCATGGTCTCCAATTCCACTGCTTCGCTGATGACATCCAGCTTTTCATCTCCACCAAGTCCATCTCCACCGCCACCCACTCTATCCTGACAAACTGCATCACTGAAATAAAATCCTGGCTTCAAATCAACTTCCTCAAACTTAACTATGATAAATCTGAAATAATCATCATTGGCCCAAAAACGCTCACCCAATCCACCCATAACTTTGCCCTCAACATCGACGGTTTCCCAGTATCCACCTCCCCTCACATCCGGAACTTGGCATCATCTTTGACCAAACCCTCTCCTTCGACAAATACACTAAACAGATCACAAAGACAGCCTTCTTTCACCTGAAAAACATCGCCCGTCTCCGTCCATCCCTCTCCTCCACGGCTGCAGAAACCCTCATCCACGCCTTCATCACCTCCCTTCTGGACTACTGCAACAGCCTCCTCTATGGTTCACCCTCAATAATCATCAATAAACTCCAATACATTCAGAACTCCGCTGCCCGTCTACTCACCCATTCCCGGACCCGTGACCACATCACCCCCGTCCTTTTTAAGCTTCACTGGCTCCCCATCTCCCAGAGAATCCAGTACAAAATCCTCCTCTTGACCTACAAAGCCCTCCATAACCTGGCCCCATCCTACCTGACTGACCTCCTCTCCAGACACACTCCCACCCGCAACCTCCGCTCTGCTGGTACCAACCTCCTGACCCCCCCCCCCCCCCCCCCCACCAGACCAAATTCAGATCCTGGGGGGACAGGGTCTTCTCCATCGCAGCTCCCACCCTCTGGAACTCACTACCTCACACCATCAGAGACTCCTCCTCACTCACCACATTCAAAACATCACTCAAGACCCACCTGTTCAACACTGCATTCAACATTTAACCCACAGCATTTAACCCCTGACTATCTCTTCTCCTTCTCCTTCCTTTTGCTTTGATTATTTACCTATTGATTTTTGTCTTTTTGGACTCGTTTTTTGTACTCTGTCAAAGCGCCTTTGGGCTTCTTGAAAAGCGCTATATAAAATAAATGTATTATTATTATTACCTTCCCTGCCGCTGTACTTTCTCTGGTACTTTCCCTGCTGTCCCTTGGACAGCAAGCAGACAGGGAGTGGTACATGATGGATGAAGGATGGGATGAGAGTCGAAACCCCTTCGGGGGTCCGGGTGATGCTCATACGAGGCAGCGCGAGGCGCAGCTCAAGGGCCAAGTCACTCGACGCGTTTCTGCACAGCGGCGGCAGATAAACGAGGTGTGCAGTTATCGGGTGGATTGGAAGTTAGCATCGAGGAGGTGTTGATGTGAATATATAAAACATGTGATACCTCATCAGGTTATTCCTCTGACTGTAGTGAAGATCACGTAGAACGAGCGTTAAGGGATTTTACCCACTGTTTCAGGATCTTGTCTTTATTAATCTTAAAACCCTCTAAAGGACAACGAGCGCTGGGAGACCAACCGCATGCTGACCAGCGGCGTGGTGCATCGGCTCGGTGCACCTGAGGAACCGGAGGAGGAAAACGTGGCCCGCGTGCACCTTGTCGTACACAATCTCGTCCCTCCTTTCCTCGACGGACGAATTGTCTTCACAAAGCAGGTCTTTGTACCATTCGCATGCTTCACAATCTACAACCTCACAGCCTTTGCACCGATACCGGGCCTTTGGTAATAACTTGGTGAAACACGTTGCACGTAGTACAGTCACATGTGCAATGCGTCACTATTTCTACCTTACCGCACTCGTGGTTTAGTTATGCTATTAGCCAATTGATTAAGAAAATATTTTGTGATGATCTTTTATTGATTGTAATTATACAATTAATCAATCAATTATTGTACACCTCTCCCTCCCAATGGTTGACTCGGCCTGTCATTCTGCCAAGGTCGGCAAATTGAGCACCAGTTCACTGGTAATTCCCTGTGTGTCGCAAGAGTCGATTAACAGGGTTGGTGGCAGGAAGGGCATCCAGCCGTAAAACATTGCTTCAAAAAGGGGACCATGGTGCCCGGAAAAGGCCAACCCCTGCTCTGCAAGGAAAAATGGCCTCTAAAGGTGGTTCTTCCCGTTTCCACTGATCGGTCATTCCAAATTTGTCAATGACAAGGCCACCGGTGACCTCTTCTATATGCAAATGAGCCATTTTGCCTTTTCTTCCTGGCACCTTTCATGTTCCTCTGCCGGGATCACTGTGAACAAAACATACATTGCGTTGTTTCCTCTGCATGAGTCGTAATCGAAATGTACCTTTGCTTCCTCAAAATGGTACTTTCATTTAATGATACTAGGGCGTGCCCGCACGTACGTGCTTGCCCGTACGTGCTTGCCCGTACGTGCGTGCAAAAAAACATGCGTGCAAACAACAACAACAAAAAAAAACTTTGAAACCACGTGGCAGTAACGACCACAGAACCCCCCCCCCCCCCCCCCTCTATTTACATGAAATGGTTTGGTCCATTCGCAAAGCCAAAGCGAACGGCTTGCGAGTACGGTGACCATACCTTGGGAACCACTTGTCCGATTAATTTCAAACCTTGAAAAGGCACATCCTCGGGTCCCCAGCAATATACCTGGCAAGTTTCAAGTATATCGGACCGGTAGTTGTCGAGAAACAGCGGTCGCATACAGACAGACAGACACACACACACACACACACACACACACACACACACACACACACACACACACACACAGAGATTGCTGGAATTATATAGAGATAAGACGCATTGTTTAGCCTTCAAATGTACCCAAGACACTGTTCCAGGGCAAGAGGCGCGGCAAATTAAGACCCTTGCGAGGGAGAGCGGGGTGACCAAAGATGGCCTGATGATGAGCACCCCCGTTAATTATCTTCACAGGGGGTGTTTAAATTTACCCAAACACCCAGTTTTCATTCATGCCCTCCCTTAGAGTTCCCTTAGTATGCATGCAAGGTTTTGAGCCACGAGGTTCCCTTGGAGCTCCCTTAGTATGCATGCAAAGTTTTGAGCCACGAGGTTCCCTTGGAGTTACTTTCGTATGCGGTATGTATGAAGGGTTTTGAGCCACTCGGTTGCATGGTTTTTGAGTTGTGGAGGAGACTCACTGACTGACTGACACATATTCTCTTTTATACAGATGATCTGCACCATTTGGGTTTGATACTAGTGCACTACATTAGTATGTATCTGTTATTAGTCCCCTACCGGTGTACACCGGAGGCCGGAGGGGACTATAGGTTTGTACTCCGTCCCTCCGTCTGTCAGTCCGTCACGCAAAGAACAGTTTTCCGGACTTTTTTTTCTAGACTCTTAATGCTAATGATTTCAAACTTGGTACATGGTTTCCTCATGATAAGTTACAGATCAAGTTCGAACTTCACGACGTTTCGATCATTTTTGACAAAGGTATGGCACTTTGAACTTTGGTTATTTCCCCAACAGTTTTCCGGACGACAGACTGCCGGTAGGGGACATGAATTGCAGCGCAATACTCAGAATGCTTGTTAAACATGTTCGTGTAAACATGTCAACTGCCCAAATCCTTCTTGGTCTCTCTCAGACGTGCCATGGTCAGGGTTCCCTCGTTGCTGAAGAAGATTTGTGTTTGTCATGTAATCCTTTCAGACCATTTTACACTGTCGGTTTGGATGGTTCCATGTGGATAGCGGCCTGTACTAATTCACCTCCTTTTTAATTTTTCCCTTTACCCTCTTCCTATCCTCTCACTATAAGTGCTGAAATCGTATTCGTGTTACACAGACCTTCACGGGTTGGAGATTTTCATCATAGATGCACTGATATCGGAGTACATAGACGAGTTTGATTTGACAGCATGTTTTAGTTCTGTCTTACCTAACTTCATTAATTTGAAACTCTCTCCTCTTCACAACCTCCGTAACACCTCATCACACAGCCGGAACCCATCGTGCCGGTGAGAGATGGAACCTCGGACCTGGCCGTTATTGCACGCAGAGGAAGCATGCTTGTGCGCAAACACCGTGAGCAGAAAGAAAGACGAAAGGTTCGTCCGGTCTGTCTTTGTCTGTATTTGCTGTCCTTGTCTGTATAATCTTCGACGGGGCTTGCTTCGATCTCTCCACGGCATCAAAGTTTGAGTGTTTTCCCGTTCGTTTCTTTGTCAAATTTCCGCTGCGTATTTTGTTGTGTATGTGTTATTGTGTGTTTCTATTTGGTTTTGGTTTTGTAGTTTTGCAAATTTGTGTGTAATTAGTCGTTTCTTTGTTCGCGCCTCGTGCGCCTCGTGCGGCCTGGTGTCTCGTGCGGCCTCCTCGTCTCGACTTGTGCCCCGCCCCCTATATCTCGTTTTTCTTTCACCTCTGCTCCTGCTTTCTCAAATCCACGTTCTCACTTAGAGACTTTTCCCAGATTGTTTTTCATGGTTTTGTTTAAATATTTATTTGAATATGTTTAAACCGCAGCCGTGATGCTGACGCCCCCTCCCCCCCCTCCCACCCCCCAGAACTTCCATGTTTTAAACGTTTCCCAGTGTGTACCCTGGATAAGAATAGGTACGCCGTATCCCTGCGTGTCGTAAGAGGCGACTAAGAGGGTTGGCGTCAGGAAGGGCATCCGGCCATAAAAACATTGCCTCAAAAAGAGAACCATGACAATTATAACTACATGTGGGCAGGGTACAGCCCAAAGTGGAGATCGGTTTCTGAGGTTTGGGACATGGAATGTAGGGACAATGACAAGGAGATCAGGAGAAGTGGTGGAAGTATTGGTCAGAAGAAGAGTGGACATATGTTGTGTGCAAGAGACGAGATGGAATGGAAGTGGTGTGAGAATGGTGAAGGGTAGGCAGGGACAGAAATACAAGTTTGTGTGGCAAGGGTGCCTGGAGGGCATGAATGGTGTTGGTGTCCTGTTTTCTGAGGAGTTTGTAGACAGTGTGGTGAGTGTGACGAGTGAGTGATAGGTTGATGATGTTGAAAATGATGATTGGAAAGATCTTGGTGAACGTCATCTCGGGATATGCTCCGCAGGTTGGTCGAAGCGATGAAGAGAAGGACAAGTTCTGGTGTGCGATAGAGAAGCTGATGGAAAACCTGAAAGATGAGGAAGTTGTTGTGGTAGGAGGAGACCTAAATGGACATGTGGGAAGGAGTATGGATGGTTTTGACGGAGTTCATGGGGTTACGGATATGGTGTGAGAAATGGAGAAGGTGAAAGGATTTTGGAGTTTGCTGATGGAGCTGATTTGTTGATTTGTAATACTCAGTTCCAGAAAGAGGATAATAAGCTTGTTACATACACGTCAGGTGGGTCGACGACAACCGTTGACTACCTGATGGTGCGTAGGCGAGATAGGGGGCACCTCCGGGACACAAAGGTGATCCCGGGGGAGGAGGCTGTTTCACAGCACCACTTGGTTGTCTGCGACGTAAGGGTGAAAGGTGCGAGGAGAGCTCGGCGGGTGAAGTACCAACCGAGAATGAAGGTGTGGAGGTTGAAAGAGGTGACAGTAAGGGAGGCATTAAAAGAGAGGCTGAGTAGGGTCGAGGATGATGTGGTTGAGCTTGAAAGTGGTTGGATGTCAATGAAAGCTAGTCTGTTGGGAGCCGTTGGTGAGGTATGTGGATGGACAAAAGGACCACCGAGGCACTCGGAAACATGGTGGTGGGATGATGAAGTTGGAAAGAGGATTGACGAGAAGAGGAAGAAGTTCAAGGAGTGGCAGAAGGCGAAGGGTACGGGAGCAGAAACAGCAGAGCATGAAAGTTATAAGGCAGCCAGGAAGGCTGCAAAGAAAGAGGTAGCAAAGGCGCAGGAGGCATGTAGGAAAATGTTCGGAGAACGCTTGGATTCGGAAGAGGGTCAGAAAGCAGTATTCAGGATTGCAAAGCAGATAGCGAAAGAGAGGTGTGATGTGATGGGGGTGAGTTGCTTGAAGGATGAAGTGGGACAAATCGTTGTCGACCCAGATGGAATTAAAGGAAGATGGAAAAGATATATGGAAATGCTGTTGAATACAGAGAATGAATGGGATGGCAACATAGAGAGTAACCCAGTTTTAGGACCGGCAGAGAAGATAACTGAGAAGGAAGTTGAGGAAGCGATAAAAGCAATGAAGGGTAGAAAAGCGGGAGGGCCGACGGGAGTTGTGGGAGATATGTTGAAGGCAGCAGGAAGTTGGGGTGTGAAGAGAATGACAGAGATCTGTAATCTGGTGGTGAAAGAAGGCCGCATTCCAGTGGATTGGGAACTGAGTACCCTAGTCCCTCTATACAAGGGGAAAGGTGACCCTCTGGAGTGTGGCTCGTACCGAGAGATAAAGTTATTGGAGCATGGAATGAAGGTATTGGAAAGGGTGTTGGAGAGGAGGATAAGGAAGAAAGTGAAGATCGACGAAATGCAGTTTGGATTCATGCCAGGAAGAGGAACGACAGACGCGCTTTTCATTGTGAGGCAGTTGCAGGAGAAGTACATGGAGAAGAGGAAGAAGTTGTTTCTTGGGTTTGTTGATCTGGAGAAAGCATTCAATCGGGTTCCACGCAAAGTATTGACATGGGCATTGAGGAAGTTAGGAGTGGAGGAATGGTTGATCAGAGTAGTGATGGCAATGTACAAAAGAGCGCGCACAGCTGTAAGGACGAAGGACGGGAACAGTGGTGAGTTTGAGGTGAAGGTGGGAGTGCATCAGGGGTCGGTATTAAGTCCACTACTATTTGTAGCTGTGATGGAGGTGCTGGCTCAGAACGTAAAGGAGGGTTTACCGTGGGAGTTGTTGTATGCAGATGATCTGGTGTTGATTGCGGAAAGTATGGATGGACTGAAGGAAAAGATGAACACGTGGAAGGAATGTATGGAGACAAAAGGTCTGAAGGTGAATATCGGAAAGACGAAGGTGATGGCAAGTGGTAAAGCATGTGGTGAGGTGGAAAGAACTGGGAAGTGGCCCTGTGCTGTGTGTAGGAAGGGTGTCGGAGTGAACTCCATTCAGTGTACAATGTGCGCTGAGTGGGTTCATCAAAAATGTAGTGGTCTGAGAGGGTCATTAACCAGTGTGGCAGCTACATTCAAATGTAAGGTGTGCACAGAGGGAGCTGCAGATGGAGGAAATGTTGAGTTGGATCTTGGAGACGGCGTGAAGCTGGAAGGTGTGAAAACATTTTGCTACCTCGGAGACATGCTGAATGGAGAAGGTGGATCAGACTCGGCAACGGTTGCTCGAGTGAGATGTGCATGGAAGAAGTTTCGGGAATTGAGTGGCGTGCTGATGATGAGGGGAGTGTCGTTGAAGCTGAAGGGAAAGGTGTATGCTGCATGTGTGAGAAGTGTTATGATTTATAGGAGCGAGACATGGGTAATGAACGTAGAGCAGCAACGAAGGTTGGAAAGGATGGAAATGCGAATGGTTCGACGGATGTGCGGAGTATCGTTGAGAGAGAGGAAGACAAATGATGAATTGCGAAAGATGATGGGAATAGAGCCTGTGATTGATGCTGTGAAGAGGAACAGGTTGAGATGGTTTGGTCATGTGTTGAGGAAGGATGAAAGTGACTGGTTGAGAAGAGTGATGGAAATGAATGTAGAAGGAAGTAGAAGACGGGGAAGACCGAGAAAGACTTGGCTAAAGATGGTGGAAGAAGAAATGCGGGCAAGGGGGTTAACAAGGAGAGATGCAGAAAATAGGGCAAAATGGAGAAGATTGTCATGGGGACCGCAAGGCTAACCCCCGCTCTAGCAGGGAAAATGGCCTTTTAAAATGCATGTTGTTGTATAATCTTCAACAGCATGTCCATGAAAAATGTTTTTGATTACCAAAACATGATTTCTATATTCACAAAATACATCTCGAGGTTGTTACTGCGTACCTCCCTTTCATTTTACCCCCTTCCCTTACCTCCAATGAGTTAAGAATGTGTAAATGGCCCCAAAATGAGTGAGATCGCCAGGTATGAGCGCTGTGTTGTTTTATTACTCAGAGGATGTGCTGTGCAAGTGAATGTGAACATGACGTTAAAGGAAAGGGTACGACGATGGAAGAGCATTGCCGAGTTTGAGAAGTCAGTGCTTCAAGGAAATGTTTCGAGTTACAGAGACAGAGACCATTGTGTCTGCTCTACCAACCACCGTGTGAAAATATACATCAGTCTTCGCTACATGTTCCGCCAAACTTATCATTCCAGCTTCGTACAGATTATTCACTTGAAAACACATTTTTGTTTCGTGTGGGAATTTTAAAATCTCACACATCCAAACAGCAAGAAAAAAAAAGCATCTCAGGCCTTCTTTAAACAACCAGTTCAGACATGATTTCCGGCGGTCCAACATTGTTTTTTGTTTTTTTTATCGGTCCAGGTTTTGTCCAAAGGTAATATTGCACTTCCCTCTTGCTCTGGGCACATCTGCCTCCCGATACTCTACAATATGATAACTATCCCTCTGTTGTTATCCCCTCTCCCAGGCTCAGCACAAGGACTGGGAATTGGCAGGTACCAAACTTGGAAACATAATGGGAGTGAAGCAGGAAGAGGAGAAAGACAAGGCTTTGGGGGCAGATGGCAAGGTTGATTACAAGTGGGTGCATGTCACATGACTGACGTTTTTCCATGTTGTTTTAGATGTTAAATGGTTAGGCCAAATTAACGTGTTTCTAACCTCCTTGATGGTTTTTATTTTTGTTGTGACCTCATTATTTTGTTTGCAGAGTTTGCAGGCTTTTACAAACTTTGCCGTTCGCAAAGTGATCATTTGATTTATCTCGCCTCGTACGTGAGAAATCAAACAATTTTGATCAGAATCAAAGGACGCTCTCATCACGCCACGTAACCGTGCTGCTGCTCGGATCCCAGATTCCTTAGTATGCATGCAGAGTTTTGAGCCACTGGGTTCCCTTGGAGTTCCTTTAGTATGCATGAAGAGTTTTGAGCCGCTCGGTTGCATGGTTTTTGATAAGCTTGTTTACACGTCAGATGGGTCACGTTATTGTTATTGGGTCACGTTGAAGTGGAGTCGGAAAATTATATCGGCGTACCTACAAGCTCACGATGCTGGTGCTTCTTGGCTGGTCTTTCTAGATTCTGGATGATGTGTACATCACATTCTGTGATTAATTTGCATTTTATCGGCTAGCGTTGGCGAGGTTTCTGCAATAGTCTTTTTCAAAACCGTTCACACTATTTGTCCACATTTTCTGGGACTTACCGTTTGTATCGTATTGTACAGTTATTCCCTGAGTCTTTTTTTTTTTTTTTTTGTATACAAGATCGAGGCTCGTGTAAGAGCTAACATTAATGACAAAAAACAAACGGACACATAAGACGAATTAAAGGGAGCGGGAGACAAGATGGGGAGAGAGGAGGAAGCCCACAAGTACAACATTTTGAGAGCAGGGACATTGGGAGGTGTGTGGGAGGTGGAGGGCTTGGGGGGAGGAGGCGTGGGAAGGGGGGTGGGGTGGGAGAGGTAAAAAAACACATGGACACTGCTACGACTTCCAGGAAAGAAGTCGGTATTTCAGAAAAGTGGATCTGGGGTTAATTAACTGGGGTAGAAAAGATCAAGGTTTTGGATGGGGGAAGATAAGAGATGGTGGTGGACAGCTGTTGTAAAGACCTGGAGGGAGTCTTATTCACATATTCACATGTCGTATTCACAAAGTCTGACGCTGTGACTAAGGACAAATCATGATCCCTTCAATCATAATTATGACTCCGCGCTGCTCCATAACAGTCAGTGTACACTTGTCAGGAGGCAGCCATATTTACAACCCTATTACGAGCGCTTTTCAGCAAACCAGGAAGTCGGGCATTAAGTAGTCAATGAATGGCTCGTGCACACATCCCCATGGTATAACGTGCATAATATTGTTGCGGATCTCAAAACGTCGGCCTTCCCCTTACCAAGGGGGGATTAATCCCCTTGTCTGTTATCTAGCCGACGCGATCCGGGGCTATGACGTTCCTTCCGGACGACGTTAGGTAGGGTCGTAAGCCGAATTCTTATTACCTAATTACTAACGCCGGCCATAAAGCAAGGAAATAACCCCGCCCGAACCACGGTTTTAGTGGACACGCCGAGCGATAGCGAGCCGCGATTCGGGCCGTTAACAGGAACTAACCCGATTGGAGCGGTTTCTAATCGTGCCACGTTTACCCAATGGAGAAATCACTAAAACGGTCGAATCAAGAGGAAAAGGAATAACAAGCAATTTATTTACACTTTGTACAATGAAGAAGAAGAAGAAGAAATGTACCCTGAAGAAGAAGAAGCAGATACACAGGGCAGCCTTAATGACAGTCTTAACTTATCCCTGGACACGGGCCCGTTCGCACTCAGACTCAGACTCACACGGGGGTTGTAGATGGTCGGGTTGAGGGTCCAAAGATGGCGTCCACAGCTCGCTCCGGTCCCCGACTCGTACCACGAAGAAGATGGTAGACGGCAGGCAAGCTCTCCACGTGTCGTTGGCGCGGATCGGACAATTATATGGGGGGATCGGTAAGCTGGGCTGGCGGTTACTTTGCGGCTCACGGCCACGTACGTAATAGAAATACCAGCGCTTTATATGCGCTTCCAGCAAGCCCAAATCCAAATCCTCCATGAGTTCTTGCAATCAAAGTTCCCCCAGCGAGTCCTTCCACCAATGCCAAACGTGACAATCCTCATGCAAAGCGCAAATACTCTCAAGTCCTGGACAGTCCTTTTACAATGATTGCAGTTACGTCGGTCCTCTTCATGAGAGCTCGCTCAGTCCTCTCGATCAAGCGCATCCGACCTCTGGTAGGGCTTTGCGAGCGCGGTTATATATCGCCGCCCAGGGAACCCTCAAATGTGCCAGAAGTGCACTTACCATGCCCCTTAGGCCATGCCCACTGAGCCCTGGTTGGTTGTTGGGGTCTTACCAGCTCCGCCCTTGACGTCTGCTTGACGTGGCCACACCCCGACCTCGCACTCCGCCCCTTTTCCAGGCCTTACCTCGTGGCATTCGGCTGGTTTGAGCCTCCTAATGCGAGGGGCAATAGGGCGCAGACTGGATGGTGCGCAATGAGGTCGATTTGGAGGGTGGGCCGTAAAATGAACGGGGCTTACTCGTATTTATTTATTTTACACAACTTAGGTATCACTATTGGAAATGGCCTTATCTCACATATACTATGAAATAACTAACGTTCTAAGGTGACCTACGTGTTGCATGTGGACTAACTATGGGGGCAAGACCTTTAACCTTTATTAATCAAATATGTACACTTTCTCAGAACCGTAACACTGCACCCCTCCTTCGCCACACTCGTGCCCGAGCCGGACCCACACACCAGTGAGCCCGACCTGTTCTGATGCAAGGGTCAGGACTACTTTTTAATTTGTGTGACACTTAGGTTAAATGTAGAGGGTAACTACACCTAACACCCTGAGTGCGACAGTTTTAAACACTAGATATGTCCCACCTACTGCGTTGTGTACTAACGAACAGACTCACGCCCACAAATAACCGAATTACGGAAAGAATCCTCAAACTATACATGAAGCCGGTGGGGAGCATGTTATTTACAAGACTACAACCCCAGACCTGTCTTTTGTGGGAGAGAAAAGGAATTTTGAAAAGGAGAAACACATGCAATGCACTGCACCAATACACCATACACCCATATGCACAAAAATATAAAAAATGCACAAAAAGCACCAAAATGCACAATCATCAAAATGCACCAAAACATTTCAAATTAATCAATGATGTCTTGTGCTTGGCTGGCTGCTGGGCTGCGACGTCTTCCTGCTTCGTCTTCGGTGTGCCATCGTCAAAACTTACAGTCTTCTTGTCCTGACACACCAAAGATTAATAAAAAGGCACAAACCATGTCCGCTTTTTATTTTGGCCAGCAGGGCCATCTTAGGTGGTCCGACTGCATGGCATCGAGGCCACTAAAACACAGTGGTCCGCAGGGCAAGATAACGTTTGCCGCGATTGTCTGCCCCAGCAAGGGTGCCAGGCCACAGAATGTGTGGTCCATATGGTGTACCGGTGCAGGAAACAGGCAGCAGGGTGCAGCGCAAAGGTGCAGCCGCACAGCTCAGGGCACCTGCACACTCCCCTCAACAAAAGATAATGGGTCCATGGGTGGGGAGGAAAGACAAAGCAGAGGTTAGCGAGGAAAGACAAAGCAGAGGTTAGCGGGGAAAGGACGCAAGGGTACACGTCAATACAAGGTAATGAAACATGAGGGGCGAGTGGAGAAAGCTCGTCCCTAGCCGTTCGTCACCCCCCATGTCAACCTACTCTACCCTTGCCCCTCCCCGTATTTACAATTTACAAATTCCGTCTCCACCGTCTCGTCTCCCATATCTCCCCCTAAACCAAATTCGTCATCCAATCCCTCCCAAGAAGGAAGGGATGGAATCACACCCACATCATGATGCGTCTTTCATTCCAAATCGTCTGCAAAAACCTGGTGTGGAGTCCTGTCACCTTGGTGAGTGGATGCGGATGGTGCGAAGAGATTTTCATCCTAGCTATCCTTCTACTTGACATTAACTCTTTAAACTCCCCGGGGTCTTGCCCTGCCAATCCAATTGGCCATCTTTACTCTATGTGGTTCTAAAAACCAATTCCCATTGACCATCCTGTGGTGCTCTTCCAAATTTGGGGTCTCACTCCCCCATTTTTTTCTATCTGTGCCTTCGCACAATTTCGGGGCTGGGTCGTGTGGCTCTACCAGCAGGTCCTACTTACCTGCGCACCTCCGCCACTGAAATCGCCACCCGAGCTTGCCTAGCTCCTCACAACTACCCTAACCTGGGGAAGGCCCTCCTGGCTCTCTCACCCCACTAATGCCCTCCCTGGCATTGGGCTACCCGGGTCCTTCTCTCGGATCCTCTGGCCCTGCTGAACTCTAACTGGCTCCCAGAGCCTACCTGCGGCCTCACCTGGCCGACAGACTACCAGTGGCGGAGTGCCCATTTAACCATACTCGCCAACAGGCTCACATGCCCAGCCATTGCACTCACTTATGCACCCCTCAAAGCAACGACGTGCTCCTCCCTGCACCACAGATGTCAATATCCAAACAATTTACCTACTCCCTCTACCTAACTTTAAACTACCCTCCCCGGGTATTCGTGAAGGGGTCCATCTTCCCCCATCCACTCCTTCGCACCATGCACTCCACACCACTCATTCTACACACCATTTACTCCACACCATTTAGTATTCTCACTTGCACCCCACGCAAGTCAATCACTCAACACCATTACACATGTCCTCAATACTCCATTCATACACTTTCTCCGGTCATCCCAGACCATTGCCTCATTTCACCAAGTTCCATTGCCTCATTTCACCAAGTTCCATTGCCTCATTTCACCAAGTTCCTTTCCATACTCACACAGCAATTTCTCCACACACACACAGCATCATCTAACTATCTCCTTCCCTCTAATACTGGTGCTTTCCCCGTCTTCCCTTACACTAAGCACCCCCTCGTCATTATCATCCACCTAATCGGACTATGTCCCCTCTACCGGTATCAGTGTCTCTACTTACATCTTGTCCCTACTGTCATTTCTAGATCCCTAACAATTATCCTAGCCCGCCCTCGGCGAGCTTACACTGCCAAACCCCATAAATCTACTGCTCCTTTTCCCCAAATGAATGGTACACGACCATTCGCCATCATCACTGCTACCATTTGTCCACTATACTCGAGCCTCGGTGCGGAAATACACTGTCATTACAGCTCGGTTTCGCAAAGCCGAGCAATGCATACTGGTGGCCTGTCTCCTGTCGGTTGGGTTTGTCCGGCATTTTCGATTCTGGGGAGGAGGCATACTTGGACCGAGGTTCCAGGCGCCATCTCGACGCGGAGCCTTTCGGTCTCCGCCACGATGACCCAACCTCCCCCGGTCGGAGCACCGCGCCCGCCAGGGGGCGAAGGTCCGACCTGGCCTTCCTCCCCCGGAATCGTGCCGTTTGCCCCTTTTGCCACGGCACGGCACCGACCATACAGGGTGGGACCCGGCACGAATCGTGCACGGCGGTCCTTGCGAAACCGCCGCGGCAACGATCCCCGCCGGCTCCCGCAGCACATAAAGAACACCACGCCCCGAGAGCTTGCGTCGGCTGTACGTCGCCCTAAACGCTGCCCCGGTCTGCGTCGATGCCTGAATCGCCTTCTCACACCACGCGACCCATTTCTCACTCGTACACCGAGGCACTCCAGCGCCTCCCATACATTCCACACATTTCGTCACTGCACTCGCTCGTGCATACCACCCAGGAGCACTCACGCCGCTCACACACTCCCTTACTACACATCCTCGCGCACACCCTGGCGCACTCATTCCACTCGCGCACTCCGTTACACACTCTGTAACACCCACGGGTGTGCACTCCTGCACACACCCAATCATCACCGCACACCCTTGTGCACATTCTTGCGCACACTCCTCCGTTACGTACTTCTTAACACTCATGGGTGTGCACTCGATTGCACACCTAATCACGTGCTCTGGTGTGCATCCTCCCACACTCTCTCCATCCATCTCTCACTCTGTGTCGCACCCAGTCTCACTCTCAGTTTCATACTCTGTTTCACACTCGCGCTTCGGCGCACACCTTTCCCTCACATGCGCGCCATTTACTTCCACACCGCTCACCACGGACCTTCCACAAGCGCCCGGGTGACGTCGGGATCCTAAGCGTGCGAAAATTTTTTTCGCGCCAAACCTTTTCGCGCTACACACAATCCTGCTTACATTCAGGACCCTTTTCCGCAACAGCGCCTGCAAATTCTCATTGGGGTTAGACAGCACGACATCACAATGCGAATGCAGACTTTGAGTACATTCCATTTCTTTCTTCAATTCATGTACTACCTCTGCCGTCTCCTCAACCCCAATTTCCACGACGATTATTTCTTTTTCTTTTTCCTTGACGACCGCCGGTGCTAATAAAATAAAATCTTCTAATTCGGCAGCCGTCGGCTTTGTCATACCCCGTGTCGCGATTTCTACCCCGGTCCACCTGGCTGTGCTTGGCTCAACCTCGCTTTCCCCGCGTTCCTCAAGTCGCACTACCCCGTCGCGTACCACTGCGACCTTTTCGCTTGACCTGCACTCTATTTCTTTCCCCATCTTTTTTATTTGGCCACCTATTCTGTTACCACACCCTTTTAACCAGTCTTTCATCCTTTTCATTCGATTCTCTTGGGTGCCCATCCTGTTTTCCAACCCCACTAACCCCTCGTTCATTTCTCCCATTTGGCCACTCACGTCCTTCAATTGGCCCCCCAATTTGCTTTCTAATCCCCCAATTTGATTTTCCAATTGCTCTCCCATTTTGTTTTCCAAATTACTTAACCCGTCTTTCAATCCCCCAATTTGATGTCCCATTTTGTTCTCCAAATTATTTAACCCTTCTTTCATTTCCCTCATTTCATTACTTTGCACCACGAAGCACGCTTTAATTTGTGCCATTAAGGTGCCCATATCCATTGGCGCCGCGGGCTCGGCTACCGCGCCCATTTGCGCGACGCCGCCATTTTCTTCGCCTGCCACCCCTACTGCTGCACCCTCAACAATGCTCTCCTCTTCTTCCCATTCTTCCCGGGGGTCCTGGGTTATTTCTAATTCCTCGACCTCCTCATTTACCCCCACCGGCATCCGACCGCCTTGGTTATCCATGGCACGATTCAAATTTAGATGTTAGTACCAAATTTGGGTCGCTTGTAATTCTGAGTGCGTTAAGCGCACTTCGGGTCAAATCCCACTCCTGACACCAATTGTTGCGGCCAATATGCAAAATTGGTGTCCAAAATTTAGTCTAAAAAATTTAGTCCCAGGTTCCAAATCCCCACTCCTGACTACCAATTGTTGCGGATCTCAAAACGTCGGCCTTCCCCTTACCAAGGGGGGCTTAATCCCCTTGCCTGTTATCTAGCCGACGCGATCCGGGGCTATGACGTTCCTTCCGGACGACGTTAGGCAGGGTCGTAAGCCGAATTCTTCTTACCTAATTACTAACGCCGGCCATGAAGCAAGGAAATAACCCCGGCCGAACCACGGTTTTAGTGGACACGCCGAGCGATAGCGAGCCGCGATTCGGGCCGTTAACAGGAACTAACCCGATTGGAGCGGTTTCTAATCGTGCCACATTTACCCAATGGAGAAATCACTAAAACGGTCTAATCAAGAGGAAAAGGAATAACAAGCAATTTATTTACGCTTTGTACAATGAAGAAGAAGAAGAAATGTACAGTGAAGAAGAAGAAGCAGATACACAGGGCAGCCTTAATGACAGTCTTAACTTATCCCTGGACACGGGCCCGTTCGCACTCAGACTCAGACTCACACGGGGGTTGTAGACGGTCGGGTCGAGGGTCCAAAGATGGCGTCCACAGCTCGCTCCGGTCCCCGACTCGTACCACGAAGAAGATGGTAGACGGCAGGCAAGCTCTCCGCGTGTCGTTGGCACGGGTCGGACAATTATATGGGGGGATCGGTAAGCTGGGCTGGCGGTTACTTTGCGGCTCACGGCCACGTACGTAATAGAAATACCAGCGCTTGTATGCGCTTCCAGCAAGCCCAAATCCAAATCGTCCACGAGTTCTTGCAATCAAAGTTCCCCCAGCGAGTCCTTCCACCAATGCCAAACGTGACAATCCTCATGCAAAGCACAAATACTCTCAAGTCCTGGACAGTCCTTTTACAATGATTGCAGTTATGTCAGTCCTCTTCATGCGAGCGAGCTCAGTCCTCTCGATCAAGCGCATCCGACCTCTGGTAGGGCTTTACGAGCACGGTTATATATCGCCGCCCAGCGAACCCTCTCGAATGTGCCAGACGTGCACTTACCACGCCCCTTAGGCCATGCCCACTGAGCCCTGGTTGGTTGTTGGGGTCTTACCAGCTCCGCCCTTGACGTCTGCTTGACATGGCCGCACCCCTGACCTCGCGCTCCGCCCCTTTTCCAGGCCTTACCTCGTGGCATTCGGCTGGTTTGAGCCTCCTAATGCGAGGGGCAATAGGGCGCAGACTGGATGGTGCGCAATGAGATCGATTTGGAGGGTGGGCCATAAAATGAACGGGGCCTACTCTTATTTATTTCTTTTACACAACGCAGGTATCACTCTTGGAAATGGCCGTATCTCACATATACTATGAAATAACTAACGTTCTAAGGTGACCTACGTGTTGCATGTGGACTAACTATGGGGGCAAAACCTTTAACCTTTATTAATCAAATATGTACACTTTCTCAGAACCGCAACAATATAATTGTATTACACACACACACTGTTAGTGTGAGAAAGTACCACTTCATTTATTCACTTACCCCTTGTAGTAAACCTGGTCAGTCTTGCGTTCACATGTCTGTGATAGCAATGCATAACAATGTAACGTCACGTAATGCTCGTCACGTCGATGCGATCCAGCCATATTGTGTAAATCGGGTTATTGGTGGCTCTTCCGGTGAGGCAACATCGGAGGAAATGACAAAACGAAATGAATGAGAATGTCACATGAGCGATCAAATGCAGTGTTTTAGACGAACATTCGGTGGTATGATGGTTATCGTGTCTACATCATGCCGAGGGACCTTTGTTCTCAGGTCGGAGCAACGGTTCGCCGAGCACATGTCAGGCAAGATGGAAGCGAGCAGTGAGTTTTCCAAGCTAAAATCCATCAAGGAACAACGACAGTTCCTGCCAATCTTCGCTGTTCGGCAAGAGCTTCTCAACGTCATAAGGTCTGCACGGTCACAAAGCATAGTCTTGCCGATCACGTGTCCGGCAAGACCGATGTACACAACATGACCAATGATTGTAAGGACTCTCTGCACACAGTCAGCATTGCCATATATTAAAATTATAACTTGCATTTCCACAACTGGGACACTTCCCGGTGATGTCAGATTACCAAAACACATTACAACCTATGTTGACGTTGCGACGTTGGTCTTCTTCTTTTGCATGCAGCACATTGCTGTGAAGTAGCATCATTGGCTGAGGGTCTGGTTGCGCCGCTGATGCAGTGCCCCCTCTAGGTTATGGCAGGAATTTATAATTTGTTCATGATGCCGGTGATAGCTCACCTACATTTTGCGATGGACAATGTGGGATTTTTAACTTCCACCAACTAATGGCGGTAGATGGGACACTCGTTTAACGTTTATCCAAGGGACAACACACACCTTGATGAATCACGCTGCCAATGAAACACCGAGGTGACAGTTTATAGCTGGGCCGGGATTCAAACCCAGGCTAGACGGCTTAGAGCCAAGTTTGCCTATGTGTAGGCCATCCTGTGAACCATGATGGTAATTTAGGACTTCCCCAAAATTTTGGCCTCCCTTCCACATTCCCACCCCAGTCTCCCAGCATCTGCTCATGATATGCACAAGTAATATATAGATGGCCCTTCAAGTGACTTTATTTGGCGTACCTGATCGTTTTGTCGACCCCCTTAACGTGCTGCTGACTTTCACAGGGATAACAGCGTTGTCGTGGTCGTCGGTGAGACGGGGAGTGGGAAGACGACACAATTGACACAGTACTTGCATGAGGATGGTTACACAAACTACGGAACTGTCGCCTGCACGCAGCCACGCCGGGTAGCTGCGATGTCGGTCGCCAAGAGGGTCAGCGATGAGCTTGGCTGCTCACTCGGTGAGAAGGTGAGGGTTTCCAACCATACGTGGCGAGGGACGTGGGAGCACTTTATGCTTTGTTATTGCAAATCCTAATTTAATTCCTGTTTTCTGTTCCCTCGTACTGCTCACGTCCTCTTTTTTTTTTGCAGGTCGGTTATGCAATTCGATTTGAGGATGTGACCAGCGATGCCACACTTGTGAAGTACATGACTGATGGTATTTTGCTCAGGGAGTCGCTGCGTGAGCCCGACCTCGACAACTACTCTGCCGTCATCATGGATGAAGCTCACGAGAGGTCCCTCAACACGGACGTACTGTTCGGCCTACTGCGGGAGGTGAGACCATTCAGGGGATTGCAGCTTGCCATGGAATCTTGTAAGTGCCATTCGTGCTGACCTAGGCTTAATTACCTTTAATTTCGTTTTCATTTTACACTTCCAATTTGAATTGTATATATATATATATATAAATAATATGGCAGAGTGGCCAGACGGAAGCCAAACAGTTCAATCTTGGTTTCATCAGACCACAGAATCTTGTTTCTCACATTCTGAGAGTCCTTTAGGTGCTCTTTTGCAAACTCCAAGCGGGCTTTCATGTGTCTTTCAAAGAGAAGATGCTCCGTTGACTGAGATCTCGGTCGGGAAATTGACAGATTGTGTCAGTCCCAATGAGTCACAGAAGTCCTTTGCTGAGGAGCCATGGCTGGTGAGAGAGGTACTCACACCCAGCCAGCTGGCATGATGACAATTGAAATCACCACATATGAGGAAGAGAGAGTTGGGATGAGTGGATATAAGTTGGTCCATGTTATCAGACAGCGAGATGTAGATGGAGTCATCACTGTTTGGTGGATGGTACAATACACATTTGAACAAAAGGTGGGAGCGAAGGGGAAGCCGTAGCCAGGGGTACTCCTGGGGGTGAGGTGGAGAGAGGGCAGTGCAGGGAGAGTGAGGAAGAGAGTTTTTGATAAAGATAGCAACCCCACCTCCAGGACGAGGCTCAGGTCTATCATACCGGAGGAGGGAGTAACCAGGGAGAGATATTAAGGAATCAGAGACATCATGAAGGAGGAAAGTTTCTGTTAAGCAGATCAAGTCTGGATTGTCAGAAGCAACCTGTTTGGAGAGATCAATCAGGTTTGAGCGAAAGCCCCGGATGTTTGAGGTTCATGCCGTTAATGAAGAGGAAGGGGGAGCAACGGATGCAGAACGGGGGGGGGGGGGGGGGATGGGTTTGGTAAGATATGGAAGAGGAGGAGGAGGATGAGGTAGGGAGAGCTGTTGATAGTGTGTCAGAGATTTCAGAATCGTTAGGAGAAAGGGAAGGATGAGGAGGACAAAAGGTTTGATGGTGTTTGAGTGAGGTGTTGTTTGAGGGGGGGGGGGGGCAGAGCGAGGAAGAAGGTTGGGGTTGATGGAGGTGAGAGTTGGAAGGGGGAAGAAGTGGGGAGGATGCTTTGAGGAGGAGGAGGAGTGGTGAGAGGGGAGAATTTGAGAAAAAAGGAGGGTGGGGAGATTTGAAGGGGTGAGTTTGGGAGGGGAGGGGTGAGGGGAGTTTGTGAGAGGAGGGGTGAGGGTGGAGTTTAGGAGGAGTGAGGGGGGAGTTTAGGAAGGGGGAGTTTAGGAGGGGAGGGGGGAGTTTAGGACGGGAGGGGCAAGGGAGGAAATTTGAAAGGGATGGGTGATGGGGGATTAGGAGGGGAGGGGTGAGTTTGGATTTTATAAAGTATTGGACGATTAATGGAAAACGAACATTTATTGCAAAATGAGTTTCTTGTGATATTCGAGTCAGAGATACATTTGAAAACGTTGGAGGACGGGTGGAATGCAGGTGAGTTTTGGGAATGTATTAAGGAATAATTGTAAGAGATGGAATTTTTATTTGAAATGAAGAGATTTGGTGAGCAAGTCGAAAGCAACCTTTTAAAGAAGAAGAAGAAAAATGTGTTGTCATATACGACAGAATACAGCACTTCAGGGGAAAGTTTAAACATTTTTAAACTAAACCTTGAAAACTATCTGGGGAAATGGGGGTGAAACATGTGGTCGAAGAATGAACCAACGACCAAGAACAAAGAAGGAATTTTTTTTTTGCTATTAGGCCGAGAAAAATATATTTCCGGTCTCTGGTCAGCGTGCGCATCGATTTTGACCCTGCGCGTCAACAATTTTTTTTTTTTTTTTTATTTCCAACGGTACCTACAACAGCGCGCCTGTAGTTGCCGGGCCGGCACGCTATCTCGGGAAATACGGGTCTGTGAGGGTCGCCATTGGTATCGACGTTCGCACACGGTTCTCCCCTACAAAACTTCGTTTAGTTTGTCCAAATCCAACCAGCCGTTCCAAAGACATGAGTAGTGTTGTGTGCCGTGACGTCATGAATCCAATCGGCTGGATATTGTCATTTATTGAAACGAAGACGTTCTTTGTCTGGTTCGTGTGAAGCAACCAGAAGGCCGAGAGAGCTGCGGGTGGTCTCGTTAGTTAGGCCTGGATCCTATCTCGTTTGTTATGAAGTTGTAAGTGTCTGTGATAATCTGGTGGACTGGGAGAAGAGATCGTGGGAGACCATCGACCTGTTAGACCACTTGCGCATGTGCAGTGTTGACGCGATCGACGCATTGGAATGTTTGACGGTACGGCGAGGCGATCTCGAGAACGAAATGGCAGTCTAGAAAATGCTTGAAGAACTGAATGATTTTCAGAATAAATACATTTTAAAATAACTTAAGCTTGTGTTCATTATTTACAAAAAGGCCTACCTGTCCCATTGGCTGTCTTTAATTTCTCTCTGGACGGCGCCACGGCAGATGAGGAGGACCGCAAGGCATGAGGACACAAAAAACACCTTTATATGTGCAATCCATGCTTTTAAAAAATAAAAGAGAAAAAAAAACCGCATCGCCGCATCAATTCTGGAACTTTGGTCTGACCAGAGACCAGCAATATATTTTTTTCGGCCTTATTATTTTTAATTAAGATTTTAAACAAAGGGTAAGATGTTCGGGAAGTATGGGGTGAAATGAAGACTGGGAAAAACAGAGAGAACGAAAGTAAATGGACCACAAACGACTGCTGAGAAGACAACAAGGCCTCAAGGTAGGAAACTTAAAATACCAGGCCTCAAAAACGCGGCAGGAAATAACCGACGATTTTACACAGGTATGCACGATTTACACTTCTTCCTAGAGACACACAGTAGGTACACACACCGTAAAATAAAAATACAGTTTTGACAAAAAATACAAACGGGAACAATTACTTAACTTTGAGAGTGTGGAGATCTTGGAAAAAACGCAACCTTGCCTGCAAAACTGGAAGTGGAAGTGTCAATGTTGTCTCTCTTCTACTTTTCTCTCTTGCGTTCTCTCCCATGTGAAGTTTATTTTTCCATGTGACCTTTAATTGAGACCTTACGTGACGGTATGTTGACATTTAAGACGGGCAGAGGCATATAATCCATCGACGCATTCTCGTCAAATTCTATTTTCTAATTTTTTAAAATTTTTTTAACGATGTTCTTTCTTAAATATGGTGTTGACATGACAACACAGCTTACAGATTTAAATTTCTGTCAACCATGGATGGAATGAGCAGGACGTTGATTGACATCCACTAAACATTGTGGCAAGCACGGAGAAGGTGACGTTTCACGCGTTAACCCTGTCCTACATGTGCTTTTGCTCTGATGAACGATTAACGCCTGAAACGTCAACTTATCCATGCTTCCCACTGTGCTTAGCATACCTCAGTTAACGTCCTGTTGATTATCATCGATCACCAGGGGGGTTGACTCAGCCTGTCATCCTTCCGAGGTCGGCAAATTGAGTACCAGTTCACTGGTAATTCCCTGCTTGTCATAAAAGGCGACAAAAAGGGTTGGCGGCAGGAAGGGCATCCGGCCGTAAAACATTGCTTCAAAAAGGGGACCGAAAAACAGCAACAACCACGGTCCCCGAAAAAGGCCAACCCCCGCTTGCGGGGAAAAAATGACCTCTAAAGGTGTATTTTTATTTATTATTTATGGTACATGTCTGCTGACACAGATCGACACTAATGTTCACTAGGAAGACTGGTTCTTTATTCTTTCAATCATGGCTGTGTTCCCTGAGCAGGTAGTTCACTTTCATTCACATGGTACTATTTCCGCTTGCTGTTTGTTATAAAGATCATGCAATATTAAGGTTGACAATGTGACGTCCTCCCATAGGTGGTCGCTCGTCGATCTGACCTTCGCCTCATTGTCACATCTGCCACAATGGACTCTGGGAAATTCGCCTCTTTTTTCGGCAACGTGCCTGTGTTCCACATTCCTGGACGCACCTTTCCCGTCGACATCCTCTTCAGCAAGGTATGGCAGAAATGTCGATCGAACATGTCCGTGTGTTTGCACAAATTTTATCTGAGAGGGAGTCTGAGGATCCAAATGGGTTCTCCATGTTTCTGGAGTCACGTTGGTACAGGTCTAATGCAGTTTCAGCCCTTTAGCGTGCCTTGTTACAACGCTACATTTGTGATCATTGCTGTTACAAACTCCATGTAAGCCAATCCTGATTTGTTCCACAATACAGTCATAGCCAAAAATATTGGCACTCTTGCACTTTTTTCATATCTATCTTATATCTTCTTCTTCTATCTTCTATCTATATATATAAAAGAAAGTTTTTGTTTGTTTGTTTTGTTTTTTGTTTGTTTGTCTGCACGCGCTAATCTCCTCAACGGTGAAAGACAGGAGGAAACCTCTGAAACAGAAAATGTCGGGATGGGCCCCGGGAAGGTTATAGGCTGGGTGGCGAGGCCGGTCAAGGCCACCTCGGCCGGGCTGGGCCCATTTCGCAATAAAGCTTCTTCTTCTTTCAAAATTCTCTTCAAGTACAACTTATGCACTTTATAGGAATATCTGACTGATTGCAACACATGCTTTCAAAATTCTCTCTCGTGGGGCCCGACAGAAGAAAGAACAAGGAATTGTTGAGCACTAACTGATACTGGGCTCGCATCAGACCTATGCACAGAAGATTAAATTCATTCAAAAAGAACCCGGGCAACGCCGGTGCATTCAGCTAGTAACTCATAATTTTCTCTTAAAAATTAGTTGAAATTGACAAAAGTATTTGGTCTCCACAATTCTATATTTAACTCTTAGTATTACTTATTCAATTCTTACTATTTAATCTCCACGCATGGCTGGCGGACTTCCTTTCTAGTCGTAGTCAACGTGTGGCCCTAAATGGGTTTCTCTCATCTCCTCTTCCTGTTCAGGCTGGAGTTCCCCAAGGCAGTGTTCTGGGCCCTGTGCTTTTTCTGGTCTTCATCAATGATCTCTCTGACTCTCTTGAAAATCCCCTCTATCTCTTTGCTGATGACTCCACTCTCTGCTGCTCCATTCCTCATCCCTCAGATCGGCAGTCTGCAGCCTCCTCACTCTCTGCAGACCTGGACAAAATCACAGACTGGGCAAACAAGTGGAACATGTCTTTCAATCCTGACCAAATCTCACACTCTTACGATGTCTCTCCGAAAAGACCGACTGGACAACCCTCCCATCTACTTTCTGAATAATCCTCTCCAATAAGTTCTGTCACTCAAGCTTTTGGGTCTCACTATCTGCCATGATCTTTCCTGGGAAAACCACATTTCCAAGCTGGCCTCCAAAGCCAGTCGCCGACTGGGCATCCTCCGTCGTGCGAAGTCCTTCCTTGGCACACCTGAGCTCACCACATACAAGGCTTTCATCCGCAGCTCAATGGAGTACTGCTCTCCCCTCTGGGCTGGTGCTCCTGCCTCACACCTAGCTCGTCTTCACGCTGTTGAAACCAAAGCGTTCAGAATCATTGGAATCTCCCGCGATGACGCTATCTCCGAGGGCCTTTCACTTAATCACCGCAGGCAGGTTGGTGGTCTTTCCGTCTTCTATCGACTCCTCTCCGGCCTTGCTCCCCCAGCTCTCTCTGGGCTCTGTTCCCCAAATATTCCTGCAGGTCGCACAATATCTGCCTGCAACCCTCTTATGGTTAAACTGCCAAAATCAAGACTCTCTGCTCACCTTCACTCCTTCATTCCTCTTTTCTCCCGCCTCTCGAACAAACTCCCTCACTCTCTTCAATCCCACTCCTCCCTCCAGGTCTTTAAAACGGCTGTTCACCACCATCTCTTATCTTCCCCAATCCAAAACCTTGATCTTTTCTACCCCCGCTAATTTCACCCCAAATCCACTTTTTGAGGTGACTTTTTACTTCTTTCCTGGAAGTCCTTGGTGTCCTTGCGTTTTATACCTATCCTGCCTCCCCCCAGGCCCTCTCCCTCCAAAAACATCTCCCGATGTCCCTGCTCTCAAATGTTGTGTTTGTGTGCTTCCTCCCCTTCTCGCCCCATCTTGTCGACCGCTCCCCTTTTTATATACTTTGTTTGCTTGTTTGTTTGATAAATGTTAGCTCTTTCACGAGCCTCGACTCTGTATACAAAAAAATACTAAAAAACAGAACCTTTGTTTTTGATTCAGAACTTTGATTATCCTTTTAAATCAGAAAATAAAAAGAAATGGCACTGAAAAAAATTATTGACACCCGAGACTTAATATTTGGTATCATGGCCTTTGAACAAAATAACTGCAGTCAAGAGCTTCCTATAGCCATGAATGAACTTCCTACACCTTTCTACTGACAGTTAGTCCCACTCTTTTTGTACAAACTGCTCCAGTTCTCCCAAATTTGAAGGGTGCCTTCTCCCAACTGCTGTTTTCAGATCTCCCCACAGGTGTTCAATGGGATTTAGATCTGGACTCATTGCTCGCCTCTTCTGAACAGTCCAGCGTTTTGTCTTGAACCATTCCTGGGTGCTTTTTGAAGTGTGTTTGGGGTCATTGTCCTGCTGCAAGACCAATGACCTTCGACGGAGACCCAGCTTTCTGACACTGGGTAGAACATTGTGCTCCAAAATGCCTTGGTAATCTCCTGATTTCATGATGCCATGCACACATTCAAGGTTTCCAGTGCCAGAGGCAGCATAGCAACCCCAAATATCACTCAACCTCCTCCATGTTTAACTGTAGGGAAGGTTTTCTTTTCTTTGAAGGCTTCATTTTGTTTTTGGTAAACATAAGAGATGATGTGCTTTACCAAAAAGCTCTAATTTGGTCTCATCTTTGCACAAGACATTCTCCCAGAAAGATTTTGGCTTTTTCAGGTGTGTTTTGGGAAAACTCCAGTCGGGCTTTCTCAGCAGTGCGGTCCTCCTGGGTCTCCTACGATAGAGCCCTCTTTCATTGAGTTGGCGACGGATGGTGTGAGTTGAAACGATTGTACCTTTATTCATGTCGAGTCTCCACAGGCAATGATGGCGTGCCAGACTCCACTATCCTCCATACACAAACCTGATTTCTGCAGTGGTCGCAAGTCCTGTGTTCTACCTCAGCTGGTCGACGTATGTCAAGTGACGCCCCGCTCTCTTGGCCTGTCCATGCTCCGGTTCCCGGAGTACCAGCTTACTAACTGCTAGGTCCTTATGCCGTACACAGTGTCCTGCCATCCGTAGCCTCCAAGTCCTGATCTTTTGAGAGACACGTGGTAGTCCTCTATACAGTATGTTATTTCTGACATTATGTGTTATTTCCTTGTGTCTGAAGGTCAGCTTGAATCTGTTTGGCATTTGATCGAGATGCATTCTCCACCATTCAAACAATCCTCTGCAATCTACGATCAAGTTTTCTTTTGCGCCCATGTCCAGGGAGGTTGGCTACAGTGCCATGGGCCTTAAACTTCCTGATAACATTGCATACGGTGGACACAGGAACATCAAGGTCTATGGAGATGGACTTGTAGCGTTGAGATTTTCCATGCTTGGCTACAATCTTGTGTCTGACCTCCTCAGATAATTCTCTGGTTTTATTTCTTTTCTCCATGCTCAATGAGGTACACACAGTGACACAAAACAGCAGAATGACTCCTTTTCTCTCTTGAAACTGGTTGAATGAGTGATTTTTATATTGCAGGCACCTGTAACTCACCACAGGTGAGTTCAATTCCAAAGTAAAAGAGAATCACCTGCTTGAAATCTAATTATATCGAACAACTTCTAAAAAGTGCCAGTAATATTGCCCGAGCCATTTTAGGACTTCTGTGTGGAATAGGCTTAGATTTAGTAATTTTTTCAGCTTTTTTGGTTTTGTTCCACTGCAAACCAAAGAAATACCTATGTGGATACCAAAATATTTTTTATTTTCGTTTTTGGGTTGTCCGTCCTTCCGTCCGGGCTCAACCTCGTTTTTCTCAGCAACCATATGTCCGATTGATACAAAACTTTCAGGGTAGGAGTGACATCCATGCAGAATGTTTTTTATGATAATTGTGACATCATAGGTAACATGGTATGGCAGCCATATTGGATTAAAAGCAAATAATTAAAAACATTTCTTGGAAACCGCTGAATGGAAAAATTTGAAACTTGGCACATTGTCAAGTACTCCCAATGGGGAACAAAAGCATGACAATGATGACATCGTAGGTGAAGTGGTATACCAGCCAAAAATGTTTTAATCGAATTCCTTATCTTACTTTAATTCACCAAATGTCCGTCCGTTCCCAGGTACCGCGAAAACGGCTGAACCGATCGCAATGATATTTTTGGTGGGTAATCCTGGGACCCCCTGGAGTAAAATCTATATATATAAAACACAGTTTGTGTGTGTGTAATGTTACCGATAGACTCCTAAACGGAGAGGCTCACGTGCTTGATATTTGGCATAGACATGGCCATTGAGCCTGGGAAGAACATAGCCGACCTAAAAAAAATATTTCATAATATTCTTTTACCATATTTTTACCTCAGCGCATTTCAGCAAGGAATATTATACACGGAATCTGACCGGTGGCAGAGCAGCGCGCTGATTCGCTCAGAGCGATCACGTGATGTTCCTTGCCGCCATAAACTCGCAGTTACGCGTTCGCACGTAATTCTGAGCGAAAAGCGATTGCGTTTTTTCACATTTCAGCGAGGAACATTGCCATTCACACCACATAGGTTTTTTTTTCTTTCATCTTTAGATCCATATTTTTTTTCAGCGAGGAATATTATACATGGAATCTGAATCGGTGGCAGAGCAGCGCGCTGATTCGCTCAGAGCGATCACGTGATGTTCCTTGCCGCCATAAACTCACAGCAAGTAGCATAGATTTTAGCATGATTAGCATTTAGCATGATTTAGCATAGATAGTCGCATGTTTCACATAGATTTTTTCTCAGTGAGGAATATTAATATACACGGAATCTGAACCAGTGGCAGAGCAGCGCGCTGATTCGCTCATTCGCGACGATCACGTGATGACGTGATCACGAATGATGTTCGTGACGCGATCACGTGATGTTCCTTGCCGCCATAAACTCACAGCAAGTAGCATAGATTTTAGCATGATTAGCATTTAGCATGATTTAGCATGATTTAGCATAGATAGTAGCATGTTTCACATAGATTTTTTTTCAGCGAGGAATATTATACACGGATTCTGACCGGTGGCAGAGCAGTGCGCTGATTTGCTCAGAGCGATCACGTGATGTTCCATCCCCGCCGCCAGTTGGCTTCACTTTTCACGGAGTATGAGTGTTCTATATCTATCTATAATTCCAGTAATCTCTGTGTGTATGTTTGTTTGTATGTTTGTATGTTTGTCTGTGACCGCTGTTTCTCGACAACTACCGGTCCGATATACTTGAAACTTGCCAGGTATATTGCTGGGGACCCGAGGATGTGCCTTTTCAAGGTTTTAAATTAATCGCAGAAGTAGTTACCGAGCTATGTCCAAAAAACGATTCAACCAATCAGAGAGCAGCGAGCTATCACGTGTGCCGAACGTGGCGAACAGACTCTGCCTCGGATGGCACATTTGAGAGCGTATTCATTTATTTCCCGTCGGCAAACTATGTTGCCGTTAAACTATGTTTTAAAACTAATAAAAACTAATTTGCGATTCATCG
>NC_136265.1:177243564-177291064 GCF_964187855.1 Myxine glutinosa
ATGCCGGGTACTTCTGCTAGTAGGCTATATTGTTTTTCCAATTTTTCCAATTTTTCAGTTTTTCCAAAAACGATGGAATAATATTTACCGATATGAACAGTGATGTGGCTTTTATTGAAATTCCACAAATATTGTTTAGATTTTGATGAGAATTATGAACCTGCCACAAATGTGGAAGTGGACAGATAACGTCAATGCACAGGTTTGATAAGATCCCAATACAACCGTCATTCAATCGTAATGTTAAATCGTTAAACGTTAAACGTGTTAATCATTTTGTTAAAGTATCAATTGATGATTGGAATTGAGTGAATACAATTACGATTTTGAATTCGTAATTGTGTTCACCCAACCGTACGGAACTTCACATCATGATTTAAGTATTTGTTTATGTCACGAATGTTGTTAAAAGTTTATTTTTTATATTAATGTTATTTAATTTGTGATTGGAGTTATGCTGTTTGGAATGAAAAAAGAGATATCGAGTTCAAGTGAATGACGGAATGCCGTGATGGTTTCTACTTTCTAAATGTGAAATTCGCGGATTGCTATATGCAGATTCGCCATTGACTGGGTATAGAACAAACGTACCCGTTTCTTTGCGAACGGGTACGTTTTTCATGGAAGTCCTTCACAAACGTGCTGTCCATGTTTGACGTGCGACTGAAGGTGCTACAGGAATGTGGAATTTATTGGTTTCATGCTTTAGCATTCACCGTTTCTACATTGTCTGTTTGCTTCTGGCCTCCCACCCGTGCGTAGTACGGGTATCTCACTAGTCCTAAAAATCTGAAATTGCATGGACATGATCTATGACCCATTTGTATTGAAATATTATATTTATGACATCATAGGTCACATGGTTTGGCAGCGATTTTGGATTGAAGGAAAATATAAAATAATTATATCTCTGAAACCGCTCACCCTATTGATGTGAAATTTTACAAATATCATCTAACAGCACTGTTACATATAGTTTGAAAATGATGATATCATAGTCACGTGGTTTGGCAGCCATCTTGGATAGAAAAACGAACCTTATCCGATCAACACGAAACTTCACATACATGATCCACTACCCATACATATGCAGAGTGATGGCATCTACCCGTTGTGGGACTATACGGAGGCATATTGGCGACACAGTTGTATTGTTCTAGTTTTATAAATTTTCTGGAAGAAATGGTGCATTATTTGAAAAAAGTGCAAGGGTGTCAATATTTTTGGCCACGACTGTGTGCCCATATGTTTGTTTTGCACAGACTGTGGTGGAAGATTATGTGGAGGGTGCTGTGAAACAAACTCTTCAGATACACCTGTCTCCAGCTCCTGGTGATATATTGGTGTTTATGCCAGGGCAAGAGGACATCGAGGTTTGTATGTTGGACGAATAGTTTGCCAAGATAACTGGAGCACATGGGTTTGTGTTAATGGTTTAAAGCCTATTTTGGCATTTTTTTTTTCAGTACGCCTATAAATAAAATGTTCCTTCCGGTGCACAATAACGGCTCTGAATCATTCTTAGTACAATGGGGGCAGGGAATATAACGTCAAAGGAAAGATCAAACAACAACTAGAACGGCACTCGGTAGAGCGTATTCCTCTTCCAGGCTGAACAGTTTACGTTTTCTATCCCACTGATAGGCCGGATCTGGTTTCAGACGTGAACCACAATCTAATCGCCTTGTTCTTGTCGCCAAACCAATTCATCCACCAAGTTTTTTTCATAATCCGTCCACAACTTTTTGATATGTTTGTGGCCATATCTCTCAATGGTGAAAAATCACTTGTGAAATAGGGCGGGCAGGATGGACTATGGCCGAGAGGTACGCACAGTCCCCTCTAAGCTCTCTCACCTGGGTTTGAATCCTGATCCAGTTGTAAGCTGTCATCCCGTTGTTTCACAGGTAGGCTGATTCATTGATGTGTGGGCCTTCCCTCAAATGGATATTAAGTGGGCGTCCTATGTGCCAGCATTCGTTGGTGGATCTTAGATCCCATGGTCTCCTTTGTGAAGAGTAGGTGAGCTATAACCGGCACCTTGAATAAATTACAAATTCCTGCCCTAACAAGCAGAGCGTGTTGCATCAGCGACACAGCCACACCCTCAGTCGATGATGATACCCCGCACCCTTGTGGTGCATATCAATGAAGAAGAAGACTTAAGAAATCCTCGTATCCAGATCCGGATCTTCACCAAAATCGAATCCCTTCTACCTTATCATGCATCCAAACTGTAACCTTTTGGGATATCCTGTTCAGACAGACAAACATGGTGTGAAGACATAACCTCAGTCCACCTTTGGTGGCGGAGGTAATTCAATTGCTAAATGCTGAGGGGAAAGAGCATGTAAAGATGATCAGAAATACAATATTGGCCTGTTTTGTGTTCCCATCTGAGTACTTTGCTCATGATACTGGAATCTCAGGTCGCATATACATTGTCTTCAATTTGTCCATTATTGTTGACCGTCTCTGATGTACATGTCATACAGGTGCTCTGTACAAACACTTAGACAATGTATACAAATCCATTAATACAAAGCGTCGGGCATGAAGTGACCTCCCATTGTACAGACTTGTGAAATCGTGTTTTGAAAAGCATTCTTGGGTCTCCTTTAATTATGTAATACTCTTTGTGTTGTTTTTATGGCGTTTCTGATTGCCTGGACATTTCAAGGCAGTGTTGACTACTCTGCCATGGCTGCTTGGAGTGCTCGTTGTGAAATGTCTGAACTCGAATGTCTGTGTTTTCACGCCGCCCGGCACGTTTCCAAACCTCTTCTTGTATGATTGTGCCACCAGGTTACGTGCGACCAGTTGGTGGAGAGGTTGGCAGAACTGGAAAACGCGCCCGCACTCGCCGTGCTGCCCATCTACTCACAGTTGCCCTCCGACCTACAGGCAAAAATATTCCAAAAGGTTTGTCATCTTCGTGCAAGAACATATGGAGATTCCTTGGGGACTTGTGGCTATTGTGTTGACCTTTCAACCTTGTTTTCATTATTTCTACAATAAACGTCGATGGCACACGTTAAAATGGGTAAATGAATATAAAACCGCATACCGGCCGTAAAACATTGCTTCAAAAAGGGGCCCAGAAAAACAACAACAACCACGGTTCCCGAAAAAGGCCAACCCCCGCTTTGCGGGGAAAAATGGCCTCTAAAGGTGGTTATATATATACCATACTAATGTGTTCTTTCCACCAAGCAGCATTTGGGTGAACTGATTATTTTGTGGAGTGCAGCTGTGCTTGTGTGTTAGCATCTTGTGCTAGATGTCCACTTGTGGCCTGTCTTGCAGGCCCCGGACGGCGTGCGCAAATGCATCGTAGCCACAAACATCGCCGAGACGTCTCTCACTGTGGATGGCATCATGTTCGTTGTGGACTCTGGGTACTGCAAACTGAAGGTGCTCTTTAAATACACAATGATTTTGTTATTTTTACATCATCGTCATCATCATCGTTTTGCGTCCGTTTCTATGCTCGCATATGTTGGCCGTGATGCACCTAATGGCTGCTTTCCAGGCTGTACAATCCGTTGCTAGCCCTCTTGTTAGTCCTTTAACTGACATAATCTCTCAGTAACTCATTCCATGTTTTCCTCGGACAGCCTCTTGGTCTCCTTCCATTCAGATTCATATTTATACACCTCTTCACACAGCTGTCCTCCCCCATCCTTCCATGTGTCCGAACCACCTCAACCTCCCCCTATACATTACCTCAATAATTATTTATATACCTAACCTATCTCTTTGTTTCACATTTGGTTTCCTATCCTTCGGTATCACATTAGACGTCCATCTCATCATTCTCGTTTCATTTCGTCCACACCTCCGTTCAACCTCCTTTTTGATCACCCAGGTTTCACTGCCATACAGCATCGTGCTTCTATCGTAACCTGCATAAAGTTTTCCCTTTGGTTAGAGAGAGATTCCCCTTGGAGTCAATTGGGGTAACAACTGCCTTAACCTCCTCCAACCACTTCTAATTCTTGCAATCACTGCTGCCTCTGCACCAACACCTGCACCGATCATATCACCAAGGTAACATAATTTATCGACACATTCCAGGGATATGTCCCCATCCACTAATCGGAAGACTGACATGTGCCACTTGTTTACCTGTGCATACAGCACATTTAAAGGAGGGGGGAGGGGGACGGAAGGGGTACACGGTATAAAACAAATTGTATGAGAGAGAGCAACAAATTAATACAACAACAAACACAACATGCATTTTAAGGCCATGTTCCCTGCTAGAGCGGGGGTTAGCCTTGCGGTCCCCATGACAATCTTCTCCATTTTGCCCTATTTTCTGCATCTCTCCTTGTTAACCCCCTTGCCCGCATTTCTTCTTCCACCATCTTTAGCCAAGTCTTTCTCGGTCTTCCCCGTCCTCTACTTCCTTCTACATTAACTTCCATCACTCTTCTCAACCAGTCACTTTTCATCCTTCCTCAATACATGACCAAACCATCTCAACCTGTTCCTCTTCACAGCATCAATCACAGGCAATATTCCCATCATCTTTCGCAATTCATCATTTGTCTTCCTCTCTCTCAACGATACTCCGCACATCCATCGAACCATTCGCATTTCCACCCTTTCCAGCCTTCGTTGCTGCTCTACGTTCATTACCCATGTCTCGCTCCCATAAATCATAACACTTCTCACACATGCAGCATACACCTTTCCCTTCAGCTTCAGCGACACTCTCCTCCTCATCAGCACGCCACTCAGTTCCCGAAACTTCTTCCATGCACATCTCACTCGAGCAACCGTTGCCGAGTCTGATCCACCTTCTCCATTCAGCATGTCTCCGAGGTAGCAAAATGTTTTCACACCTTCCAGCTTCACGCCGTCTCCAAGATCCAACTCAACATTTCCTCCATCTGCAGCTCCCTCTGTGCACACCTTACATTTGAATGTAGCTGCCACACTGGTTAATGACCCTCTCAGACCACTACATTTTTGATGAACCCACTCAGCACACATTGTACATTGAATGGAGTTCACTCCGACACCCTTCCTGCACACAGCACACGGCCACTTCCCAGTTATTTCCACCTCACCACATGCTTTACCACTTGCCATCACCTTTGTCTTTCCGATATTCACCTTCAGACCTTTTGTCTCCATACATTCCTTCCACTTGTTCATCTTTTCCTTCAGTCCATCCATACTTTCCGCAATCAACACCAGATCATCTGCATACAACAACTCCCACGGTAAACCCTCCTTTACGGTCTGAGCCAGCACCTCCATCACAGCTACAAATAGTAGTGGACTTAGTACCGACCCCTGATGCACTCCCACCTTCACCTCAAACTCACCACTGTTCCCGTCCTTCGTCCTTACAGCTGTGCGTGCTCTTTTGTACATTGCCATCACTACTCTGATCAACCATTCCTCCACTCCTAACTTCCTCAATGCCCATGTCAATACTTTGCGTGGAACCCTATCGAATGCTTTCTCCAGATCAACAAACCCAAAAAACAACTTCTTCCTCTTATCCATGTACTTCTCCTGCAACTGCCTCACAATGAAAAGCGCATCTGTCGTTCCTCTTCCTGGCATAAATCCAAACTGCATTTCGTCGATCTTCACTTTCTTCCTTATCCTCCTCTCCAACACCCTTTCCAATACCTTCATTCCATGCTCCAATAACTTTATCGCTCGGTACGAGCCACACTCCAGAGGGTCACCTTTCCCCTTGTATAGAGGGACGAGGGTACTCAGTTCCCAATCCACTGGAATGCGGCCTTCTTTCACCATCAGATTACAGATCTCTGTCATTCTCTTCACACCCCAACTTCCTGCTGCCTTCAACATATCTCCCACAACTCCCGTCGGCCCTCCCGCTTTTCCACTCTTCATTGCTTTTATCGCTTCCTCAACTTCCTTCTCAGTTATCTTCTCTGCCGGTCCTAAAACTGGGTTACTCTCTATGTTGCCATCCCATTCATTCTCTGTATTCAACAGCATTTCCATATATCTTTTCCATCTTCCTTTAATTCCATCTGGGTCGACAACGATTTGTCCCACTTCATCCTTCAAGCAACTCACCCCCATCACATCACACCTCTCTTTCGCTATCTGCTTTGCAATCCTGAATACTGCTTTCTGACCCTCTTCCGAATCCAAGCGTTCTCCGAACATTTTCCTACATGCCTCCTGCGCCTTTGCTACCTCTTTCTTTGCAGCCTTCCTGGCTGCCTTATAACTTTCATGCTCTGCTGTTTCTGCTCCCGTACCCTTCGCCTTCTGCCACTCTTTGAACTTCTTCCTCTTCTCGTCAATCATCTTTCCAACCTCAACATCCCACCACCATGTTTCCGAGTGCCTCGGTGGTCCTTTTGTCCATCCACATACCTCACCAACGGCTCCCAACAGACTAGCTTTCATTGACATCCAACCACTTTCAAGCTCAACCACATCATCCTCTACCCTACTCAGCCTCTCTTTTAATGCCTCCCTTACTGTCACCTCTTTCAACCTCCACACCTTCATTCTCGGTTGGTACTTCACCCGCCGAGCTCTCCTCGCACCTTTCACCCTTATGTCGCAAACAACCAAGTGGTGCTGTGAAACAACCTCCTCCCCCGGGATCACCTTTGTGTCCCGGAGGTGCCCCCTATCTCGCCGACGCACCATCAGGTAGTCAACGGTTGTCGTCGACCCACCTGACGTGTATGTAACAAGCTTATTGTCCTCTTTCTGGAACTGAGTATTACAAATCAACAAATCAGCTCCATCAGCAAACTCCAAAATCCTTTCACCTTCTCCATTTCTCACACCATATCCGTAACCCCCATGAACTCCCTCAAAACCATCCATACTCCTTCCCACATGTCCATTCAGGTCTCCTCCCACCACAACAACTTCCTCATCTTTCACGTTTTCCATCAGCTTCTCTATCGCACACCAGAACTTGTCCTTCTCTTCATCGCTTCGACCAACCTGCGGAGCATATCCCGAGATGACGTTCACCAAGAGCTTTCCAATCATCATTTTCACCATCATCAACCTATCACTCACTCTAGTCACACTCACCACACTGTCTACAAACTCCTCAGAAAACAGGACACCAACACCATTCACGCCCTCCGGGCACCCTTGCCACACAAACTTGTATTTCTGTCCCTGCCTACCCTTCACCATTCTCACACCACTTCCCTTCCATCTCGTCTCTTGCACACAACATATGTCCACTCTTCTTCTGACCAATACTTCCACCACTTCTCCTGATCTCCCTGTCATTGTCCCCACATTCCATGTCCCAAACCTCTAGTCTGGGATCCGAGACCTCAAAATTTGATTTTGAAGTGACACCCCTGCTATAAAATGTTTGACAGCTAGATCATGTCTGTGGGGGTGTTAGCCACCAGAAAAGTGACTTTAGCAAGGTAGTTTGGATTGCGCGAATTCTGTAAGGACGTTTTTTAACTTGGGGCGTCAACTGTAAAAAAGCAAGAAATTTAGGGGTAGGGGAAATTCAATTGACCATATATCCCATAATACAGGGGTGAGTGCAACAAATTACCACTCATTCTTTTTGTTATAAAGTTGGCTTTTATATGAAACATGATTCAACGTGATTGGACCGTCCATGAGGTCAGCAGAGATCAAAAGGTCACGGAAAGTGGGTTAAGCTAAAAGTTTAGCTCCTTTAGTAAATAAAATCACATTTTTCCTACTTGAAGCTCAATATAGCCAAACTTTTACACCCAAAATATGTTGTTTGTACCCCTCAAATGTTTTTGGGAAAGAAATGCCCCGACTGAACTTAACTTACTGGCATGTATGTCACTTTAGATTTGCATAACTTTTAAAAAATCACCAAAATCGGGCATTCACACTATCTATTTGCACGGTACTCTTCAACATGTTTTAAAACGACAAGTCATACCACATACTGTCTGGAAAAGTGTCATTACCTCTATTTACTCATCATCATCACCGTCATCAGTCAGAAGCCGTCCACATTTTTCTCTGTCACCATTGCAGGCACATGCAATGATGCATGGTACTCCAGCTTTCGCACAAGGGCAATTCCTCAGGCAGTTCGGTTTCTTCTTACATTTGCAGTACTTCAACTTCGCAGCAGAAGGCTTTGATGGCTTGCTCTTCATGACAGGAATTAACCTGTCACCATCCACACTCCTGCCATACTCTTCAGGTGGAAGAAGCACTGGATTGCTGAGTGAAGCTTGCTTGTATAAGCTGATCTGACAAAGGCTCCTGAGAACGTGGAAGTGAAAAGCATCTTCTGTTGGAGGAAGGGAGCGCAGATCTAGTTTGCTAGATGCAAACAAGTGGGCGCGGAGCTTATCCAGGGATGAATACCCTGGCTTGCCGTAGAGATCACAAAAGAAGCTTCGTGCTTCAGTTATCACCTGATCATGTGCAGAAGGTCCGGATTCATGTCGGATGAAATTGGACAACGCTGGCTGTTTGTGAACATGCTGGAGTGCGACTTTCACTGCTCTCTTCTTACCCCGTTTGAAAGGATAGCTCACCGAATCACAACCTGACAGAATGTAGGAGATGAGCATTGTGTCTGTGAGTGCCAATACGTCCTTTCCAACTGCTTTGGCCAACTCATTCACCAAGTCATGAATGGGGAGGAACAGATCATCCTTTTCCACCCATAACTCAACAACGTTTGTCAACCGAGGGAAATGATACATTGACAAGACGATGATATCTGTATCTGTAGCCTGAATGACAACTACGCTGTTGTCACAGCTAGCAATGTGAGCAAAGATTCTGGTGTCCGCCTCCTCGTGGTTAGGACAGTACAGCTCATCAACATTGGTATGTTCCGTCTGCGTCACACGAGTTGCCTGGGCGTTGACCCCAAGGACCAGGCAGAAGCCATCAGGCCAGGATGACTCCTGGGACCAACGTGAAGCAAGATACGACAGCAGATTGGTCTTGTTACAAGGGTTTGACAGGAATGTGTTCCAATCAGGGATTTTCATGATGTCCGCTGGAACAAACTCTGGCAAGTTAGTATTTGACTCCCGTCTCTGGCGTTCATCCCCTTTTAGACTCTTTAACCCAAAATCATATTAATCGCCCACGAAATGCACTTCAGTGCAATGTCTGGGTTTCATGTTCAAGAGTTTGTTCCTGTACCTTTCCTGAAGTTGGTCAAATGTACTCGAACCAAGTGTGTTGAACCGCTGGATGAATGCCATTGCATCGACTACATAAACTGCATCAGATGCAGAAGGAGGCAACTCTTTTAACGGTTCCCATGACTTGGCAACCTCTGCCTGTAGAGTGGATAGATAGTTGAATTTGCAACCTTTCCGCATGGAAAATCCATTCTTCTCTGGCTCAAACAACGAGGGAGGGTACTCAAGCCATTCGTAACTAAATGCGTCAGTCCGTGCCTCATCACTCAGGTCCTGTGCGAAACAAAGTGCCCTTGTCACTGCACTCTCCTCTCTGATGACTTCTTTCACAGTGTCCATCTTTTTCTTACTTTTCTTCAGATGCGTGGCGAATGTTTCTATCTTCGGTTGGACAATCTTGTCTGCATTCGTCGTCGTGGCAGCATCCATTGCGTCCAAGCCTAGACGTTTGACATCTACCAGGGTAGTTGCTGCAAGAATCTGACCTGTGGATATGTTCATTAGTTTATCTGTCGCAAGTGAAGGATTGAATGGGTTTTGCATCTTCTCTTCCACGGTCCGTTTGATCTGCAACACGGCTTCCATGTCGTCTTTCCTCAGCTTCTCATGGTGGTCAGATTGCGGCGAGGCCATGTGTGCCATCTGTTTTGCACTTTCAGAGACAGAGGTCATGAACGGTAGAGCCTTGATGTACTTTTCTCGTGCTGATTCAGACTGTGTTATGGGCGAAGACATTTTTTTTTTTTTTTTTGGCAAGGAACGGGCACCCACGTACGGGCACGTCCTAGTACCCTTAAAGAGGCTTGTTTTGCCTTCCCTATTGTAGGTCTGTTCAAGGGCAAGGTCTGTCCACACACCATTAAAGTCTCCTGCAGTCTGGTGAACTGTGAATTTGCCAGCTGCAAACTCCTCGTGCACTTCTGGCGCTGTTTCTGGAAGCTTTTGCTTCTCACTGAGATAGATCGGAAGGCAGGACATGTACTTACTATGGCCGGAAGCAATGGTATAGGGTAGCATATTCTGTCCCTCTTGTAAGTGCTGTTGCCACAGCCCAGCTCTCTCAGCATGGATGTAACGCCTTAGGATAAGCACCATGTCTATGTACATGCTCCAAAGATGGGCTGTCACTCCTAATCCCTTCTCAAAATCTCCCCAGAGCGACTCCAGTGACTCTAGGCATTTCATGACTTCCTTCATGAGTGCAGCAAATTCGTCCTTCTCTTTCCTGTCAAAGGCATTTCTAAGACTTTCAAGCAGAGACGAAAGCAAAGAAAGTGTCTCCTCATTCTTCTCGAACAACAGCCATTTCTCAAATGGCTCCCACTTCAGCATGAACAATGCCTCACAACCATGAATGATAATGGACCATCTTATAATAATCTTTTCCTGCCATGACTTTATTGGCTGTACCTCGACCACAGATATCACTAGAAACCAGAATGTCCTCTATGCCACTCTCCATAATGAAAAATCCAATAGATCCCAAGAAGTTCTGGGCAATATGGAATCCTCCAAGTCGAACAATAACATCTTTGTACTTTTCCGATTCCTTCCTAAACAACCCCTTTACTATGTCATATATCGCCTGGTCACAAGTCACCACCGTCTTAGCCTGACCCATCTTAAGACTCAAGGAGACAAAGTAGTCCAATGAGGTCTGGACTACATCTGCGTTGGTTGGGTTTTGTGGAAGCAATGGTCCATAACCAATCGTTGTTTTATCTGTATGTTGCCCAGAACTGTATTCAAAGAAGCTGCTCCATGTCGTTTTCACCCGTCATCAACTGTGTTGGATACATCCTCAGTAGGAACCAAACGATGTTCTTGTCAGCTAGAAAGCAGGCTTCCCCCTTGTCATCATGAGGAAGTTCAATATCACGTAATGACCTAGCCTGTCTTCTGTCCTTCAGTGTCAGTTTACTACTTACTGGAACGAATTTGTCTGGTTCACTGATAGTCGGTTTCCTCGTTTTCTTAAGGGGCACTGCCCCCACTACCTCCCCACTTCCTTCTCCCTCAAATGTGTACTGATAAATTATATTTGTTGTAGCATCAAAACTACCACCATCTTGTGTCTCTGAATGGAAGTTTAAGGCTGAAGATCTATGGTAATCATAAAGATCAGCAAGAGTGAAGCAAGTTGCTGAAACAAAAAAAAAAAAAAAAAAAAAAAAAAAAAAAAAAAAAAAAAAAAAAAAAAAAAAAAAAAAAAAAAAAAGTTGCTGAAACAAATGTAGCATAATAATCCCTAGCACCACACAAAAGATGAAAAGCATCAACCACCATCGTAAACCATCACTATTACGATCAATATAGGCCAGAAACAGTAGAAGGATGCAAAGAACATATTGTGACATATACATATGTGATTTATTTGATAAAGGAGCTAAATTTTCAGCTTAACCCACTTTCCGTGACCTTTTGACCTCTGCTGACCTCATGGATGGTCCAATCACGTTGAATCATGTTTCATATAAAAGCCAAATTTATAACAAAAAGAATGAGTGGTAATTTGTTGCACTCACCCCTGTATTATGGGATATATGGTCAATTGAATTTCCCCTACCCCTAAATTTCTTGCTTTTTTACAGTTGACGCCCCAAGTTAAAAAACGTCCTTACAGAATTCGCGCAATCCAAACTACCTTGCTAAAGTCACTTTTCTGGTGGCTAACACCCCCACAGACATTATCTAGGGGTCAAACATTTTATAGCAGGGGTGTCACTTCAAAATCACTTTTTTACACATTTCCAGGCCTCGGATCCCAGACTACTCAGAAACCGATCTCCACTTCGGGCTGCACCCTGCCCATATGTACTTGTGATTGTCATGGTTCTCTTTTTGAGGCAATGTTTTTATGGCCGGATGCCCTTCCTGACGCCAACCCTCTTAGTCGTCTCTTACGACACGCAGGGATACGGTGTACCTATTCTGACCAGGGTACACATTGGGAAACGTTTAAAACATGTAAATTCTGGGGGGGGGGGGGGGGGGGCGTCAGCATCACGGCTGCGGTTTAAACATATTCCAACAATATCCAAACAGAACGATGAAAAAACAATCCGGGAAAAGTCTCCAAGCGAGAACGTGTATTTGAGAAAGAAGGAGCAGAGGCGGAAGAAAGCGAGATACAGGGGGCGGGGCACAAGCCGAGACGAGGAGGAGAGCGAACAAGCACGTGTCCGGGAGGAGAGAAAGAATCAATATAGAATTATTTGTCTAGGGAGGTGAGGTGAGGGGGAGAAAACAAAATAAAAGAAACAAGCAATACAGCGAAGGAAATAACCCAAACCGACAAAACACCGACGGGGGGAGGGAAGCCCCAAGTTACCAGGCCACGCACGAGGTACGACTCAGAAAACGATTAACTACACACAAGTTTGCACGAACCACAAACCAACACCAACTAGAAACACACAATAACACGTACACAGCAAAATAACCAGTGGAAATTTGACAAAGACAAGAATGGGAAAACACTCAAACTTCGATGCCGTGGAGAGCTCGAAGCACGCCTCACTCGCTTTTTGATAACAAATTGATACTACCAGGAATTTCAGGAATGAAGTCAGAGAATGAAAGAGGTGGATTTGGGGTGTATTAACGGTGGTAGAAAATATCAAGGTTTTGGATGGCGGAAGATAAGAGATAGTGGTGAACAGCTGTTTTAAAGACCTGGAGGGAGGAGTGGGATTGAAGAGAGTGAGGGAGTTTGTTCCAGAGGCGGGGGGAAAGAGGAATAAAAGAGTAAAGATGAGCAGAAAGTCTTGATTTTGGCAGTTTCACCAGAAGAGTGTTACTGGCAGTTATTGTGCGTCCTGCAGGAATATTTGGGGGACATAGCACAGACAAAGCTGTGGGGAGCTAGGCCAGAGAGGAGTCGGTAGAAGACAGAAAGACCACCAACCTGCCTGCGGTGAGAGAGTGAGGGGCCTCAGATTGGCTTCATCGTGGGAGATTCCAATGATTCTGAAAGCTTTGGTTTCAACAGCATGAAGCCGAGCTAGGTGTGAGGCAAGACCACCGGCACAGAGGGGAGAACAGTATTCCATCAAGCTGCGGATGAAAGCCTTGTATGTGGTGAGGAGCTCAGGTGTGCCAAGGAAGAACTTCACACAACGGAGGATGCCCAGTCGGCGACTGGCTTTGGAGGCCAGCTTGGGAATGTGGTTTTCCCAGGAAAGATAGTGAGGTGAGGATAGTGAGGTCAATGATAGCAGATAGTGAGACCGAAAAGCTTGAGTGACAGAACTTCTTCAAGAGGATTGTTGAGAAATAAGATGGGAGGGTTGTCCAGACAGTCTTTTCAGAGAGACATAGTGAGAGTGTGAGATTTGTGAGGATTGAAAGACATGTTCCACTTGTTTGACCAGTTTGTGATTCTGTCCAGGTCTGCATAGAGTGAAGAGGCTGCCGACTGCCGTTCTGAGGGTTGAGATATGGAGCGGCAGAGAGTCGGGTCATCAGCAAGGAGACAGAGAGAATTTTTTAGACAGTTGGAAAGATCATTGATGAACATAAAAAAAGCACAGGGCCCAGAACACTGCCTTGGGGAACTCCAGCCTGAACAGGAAGGGGAGATGAGAGAATTCCATTCAGGGCCACACGTTGACTGCGACCGGAGAGGAAGTCCACAAGCCATGCATGGAGATTTCCATGGATACCATAGGAGGAGAGTTGGTAAGCAGGGTGGGGTGCCAGACCGTATCGAAGCCACACGATATGTCAAGGGAGACAGCTCTGATTTCCTGTTTGGCGATGAGGGCCTCCCATCCATTGTTGAGACAGCAAAAGCAGCATGTCCGGAGTAGAATGACCTGGTCTGAATCCAAATTGATGATCAGAGATCAAGCCTTTGGAGAAGAGGAAGGATTTAATATCAGAAGCGATGATGGATTCCATGACCTTGCTGATGATTGGGAGCAGGCTGATTGGTCTGTAGTTGCAAGGATCTGTTTTTGCACCTTTTTTGTGTAAAGCGGTAATGTTTGCTGATTTCCAAGCGGATGGCAGATGACCTTGAGCAAAAGAGAGGGTGAAGAGAACAGAGAGAGTGTGTGAAAGAGCGGCAGAGCAGGATTTTAGGACCAGTGGGCTGATGCCGTCTGGTCTAGTTGCAGAATTAGAGTTGACGTTTGACAGAAACCTCTCCACCTTGTCAGGAGAGAAGGACAGAGTCCAGGAGCAGCTACGTACGACTGGGTACGGTGGGTACAGAGAGAGATGGGTTTGGGACACAAGATTCTGAGGCAAACACAGAGTTTAGGCATTCAGCTTTTTCACGTGCGGAGTCAGCTATGTAGCCGTTTGAGGTAAGGGAGGGAGGGGATGGAAGGGGAACAAATACCAGAAACTGATTTGACCAGATGCCACCAGGATTTCGAAGAGGGAGAGAGGTTTGAGAGTTGAGGCTTGAGAGTAGAGATATTGTTTCCTGGCTCTCCTGAGGGTAGACACACACTTGTTCCGAGCTTTGTGAAAGGAAATGAGATTGCCTTCCATTGGATTTGCCTTCCAGGAGGCGAAGGCAAGTTGTTTCAGGGCTTGGTAAACAGAATCACCACAAGATTCCGTGTACCATGGACGGGATGAAGGGTATGACAACTGAATACGAGATGGGATAAATCTGTGCATGAGAGAGAGCAGTTTACTTTGGAAGAATTCCCAGGAAGAGTTGATGTCAGAAGCAGTAGAGATAGGAGACCAGTCCAGATGATTGATGGCTACTTGAAGACCGTGCCAGTCTGCCTGAGTGAAATGCTAGACTCCTTGACGCTGAGGAGGCTCTCTGAAAATGGCCGGAGATGTCCACTTTAACAAGGAAATGATCAGATGAACCGATTGGAGCAGAAGAAGAACAGCAGACATTTATTTGCAGGGAGGTTTGTCATAACCAAGTCTAGAAAGATGATGTACCATTGACTGAGATCCGGGTCGGAAAATTGACAGATTGTATCAGTCCCAATGAGTCACAGAAGTCCTTTGCTGAGGTGCCATGGCTGGTGAGAGAGGAACCCACACCCAGCCAGCTGGCATGATGACAGTTGAAGTCACCACATATGAGGAAGAGAGAGTTGGGATGAGTGGATAGAAGTTGGTCCATGTTGGCAAACTGCGAAATGTAAATGGAGTGAGTCATCACTGTTTGGTGGACGGTGCAGAACACATATGAACAAAAGGTGGGAGCGGATGGGAAGCCGTAGCCAGTGGTACTCCTGGGGGTGGGGTGGGGTGGGGAGAGGACAATGCCAGGAGAGTGAGGAAGAGAGTTTTGATAAAGATAGCAACCCCACCACCCGGACTCGGCTGAGGTCTATCATACCGGAGGAGGGAGTAACCAGGAAGAGAAATTAAGGAATCAGAGACATCTTGAAGAAGGAAAGTTTCTGTTCAGCAGATTAAGTCTGGTTTGTCTGAAGCAACCTGTATGGAGAGACGATTCCGGTTTGAGAGAAGGCCCCGGATGTTTGAGGTCCATACCATTAAGGAAGAGGAAGGGGGAGGTTCGGATACAGGAGAAGGGATGGGAAGGGTATGGAAAGATGAGGGAGTAGAGGGGGAGGTAGGGAGAGCTATTGATGGTGTGTCAGAGATTGCAGGAGAGCTAGGAGAAAGGGAAGGATGAGGACAAAAGGTTTGATTGTGATAGGATGAGGGGTTGTTTGAGGGGTGGCAGAGTGAAGTTGGAGGATGTGGAGGTATGAGTTGTAAGGGAGAGGAAGCGAGTAGGAGGCAGCTTTGTGGAGGAGGAGTTTTGAAGGGGTGGGGTGTGGGGGGAGATTTGAGGGGAAGGGGCGACGGGGGAGGTTTGAGCGAGAGGAGTGAGGAGGGAAATTTGAGGGGGAGTGGTGATGGGGAGATGTGAGGGGTTAGGGGGGATATTTGAGGGGGAGTGGTGAGGCGGAGATTTGAGGGAGGGGGGTGAGGGGGGAAATTTCTGGGGGAGGAGTGATGGGGGAGATTATAAGGGGATGGGTGAGTTGGGAGATTAGAAGAGGAGGTGTGGGTTGGGAGTTTTGAAGGGGAAGGGTGGGTTGGGAATTTTGAAGGGGAGGGTTGGGTTGGGAGTTTTGAAGGGGAAGGGTGGGTTGGGAGTTTTGAAGGGGAGGGGTGGGTTGGGATAGAGTCCCTGTATAGAGAGAGTTACGACAACCCGGAATTAGAAGCCATTTTGTTTCCATTGTTTGCGCCACGCACTAGTGCACTGCCCGCTAGTGTGTATACATTGTGCGTAACCTAGTACAAAATTTGAGTGCCTACATTGTGTAATTTGTGATTTGCACCGTGCCCCTCGCTTTTGATATGATTTTCTCTTAGTCCAAGATAAGAATCGGATTTTGTTTATTGCAATAATATTTGTTCAGAAATGTAGTTTTATGTGGGGAGGAGAGGGAGGAGAGGGGGAAAAGGAATAAAAGGGAAAGAGGGGACAGGAAGTGCCTATCATTTTCTGGACTACCTTGTTCTCTTGTGTCTTACTTTCTTGACTAGCATGCATGCACACAAAGCCGACAATGTGAACATTTTCAAATCTCTGTTAAAGACTCATTTATTTGAAAATGCCTACATCTGATTACATCTTAGGTTTTCTTCTTGTATAATTTGTATTTGTATATTTATCTCGTTGGCTTTCTTCTCTTTTCTAAGCGCTTAGAGGCTCCTGCAATTTACGCTACATAAATTCCTATTATTATAACAAGATTGCCTTAAAACCATCTTGACAAATGACAGAAATGTTGATTTTAAATATGAAAATTAAAAAGTAATTTAACTTTTCATGTAGGTGCACCAGGAGAAATACATATGCACAATTAAATTGTAATTATATAAAAGGCCCAGAAATTGTAATCCAGACTTGCAATGGAAGAGTATGCATGTAAAACATACCCGTTTTTCATAGCAATGTACAATTAGTTGTATGGTGTACATCTAAACTATTCAAAATTACATACATGTACTTAGTAATAATAACAATAATAACAGTATTTATATAGCGCCTTAGCATGAAATGAACAAAGCGCTTAACAACATATCTTGAAGACTACAACTTACATTACACAATCTTAGAAGAATACGACTTAAAGCTACTTTTCTAAAAATACAATTAAGTTACTTTGGAAATAAATGTGTTTTGAGTTTTGATTTGAAAGTTTTTATGTTAGTTTTTATGTTAGTTTATGTATGTTTTTATTTGAAAAAAATAATAAAAATACTCACATTATCAAGTATTGTTACGGTTTTTAGAACCTTCACTTAGTAAAATAATAAGCCTTGTAGATAATTCCCTGTAAATATCCCCATCTCCCAAAGGTCAAAGGTCGCACCCTAGTTAGTCCATTTTGCAACACGTAGGACACCAGAGGAACTTCTTCAGTTATTTCATTAGTATGTGTTTCAGGTAAGGCTCTGTTTCCAATAGTTTGACTCTGCGTTGCATTAATCAAATAACCTAGGCCCCTTTTCAAAATCCCATTCATTTTGCGGCTTGCCTCCCCCCAAATTGTATTACGCGCCTCTGCTCGCCCAGCAGTGTTCGCTGCATCAAACGCCATTACCCACGCGGTCACGCTGGAGAAAAAGGGGGAGGAGTTGTCGGGGCGAGGCGTGGCCCCGTCAACGTGTCACCAAGGGAAGAGTCGGTGAGCCCTCGCGACCAACCAGGGCCGAGGCGAGCTCACCGGGGGGTGTGTCTAAAAGCGGGTGGCTTGATTTCGAAGGGGCAATATATAAGCGCAAGCGCGGCACCTTGAGATGAGTGGGAGGGAGAGACGTGAGCAGAGACGGTAAGAGAGTCAGTCCGCTACCGCGACAATACGAACCGCACTGCCTGCCGGGTTTCGCCGCGAACCAAAGCGTGGACCGGAGTGGAGCGTGAACCTGGAGCCGGACCTCAACACCTGAACCATCTGCCCGGACCTTCCTCCCCTGCCATCTGCCTGGACCTTCTCCTCCTTCCTGCTATTCCCCTTTCATGTAAGTCTGTTTGTGTTATCCTGGGCGTGTTAATTAAGACTGTGTAAGGTTGCCCTGTGTCTGCTTCTTCCTCTTCTTATTGTACATGCCCTTCTTTCGTTTCCTCTTCAGTATTGTTAATAAATTCTGTGTTCTTCCTTACTTTGGTTTCTGTTCTTCCATTCGATCGTCTTTGTCTTTTCCCCATTGAGTACCGGTGGCACGATTTGGCAGGACCGCTCAGAATCGGGTTAGTCTTTTTGCTTACGGCTCGGGCTTCGGGTTGCTAAACCGCTCGGCAATTTCCATCATATCCGTGGCCCGGGCGGAAATTATCTCCCTGCTTTGCGGAGGGATTGGCACGCAGGTATTTGGGACCAACCAATCCTGACCAATCACCCTGGCCAATCTCGACCGCAAAGGAGCGTTATAGTTTCAAGGCCAGGAGATGGCCAGCAGCTGGCCAGATCGGAGATGGCCAGATCTGGAGACGGCCAGGTCATGCCAGATCGGAGATGGCCAGATGGCCAGGACTAACCCCCCCTTGGTAACGGGAGTGCCGTACTCCGAATCCGTAACAGTATTATTAAAGACAACAAACAAAGCCAGACAATAAAATAGAGCGTTCCTCGTTTGTATTCAATGCAAGGCCAGAAACACGCGAAGATCGGACAGGAAACAACATGGCGTCCACAGACCACGTGACCAATTTTTTCCGGACTCTTCATGTCGCAACTCTCTCTATACAGGGACTCTAGGTTGGGAGTTTTGAAGGGGAAGGGTGGGTTGGGAGTTTTGAAGGGGAGGGGTGGGTTGGGAGTTTTGAAGGTGAGGGGGAGACTTTAAAGTTTTGAATGATTGAAGAAAATCGAACATTTATTACAAACTGGGTTTCTTGAGATATTCAAATCAGAGATCCGTTTCAGAACGTTTTGAGGTGGGGTGGAATGAAAGTGAGTTTCGAGAATGAAGAAAGGAAGAATTGTACGAGATTGAATTTTTTTTTGTGATGGAAAGATTTAATGAGTAAATTGATTGCAGCCTTTTGAACAGGAAGAAAATAAGTGAGTCGTAGTATACAAATGAATACAACATGGCAGGGGGGAGTTTAAACATTTTAAAGCAAAACCGTCGGTTCAACACGTTTGCACGGGTGGTTGTGGGGGGGGGGGGGGGTGGGGGAGGGGAGACCGTGAGGAGAGATCGTAATTATTATTATTATTATTATTATTATTATTATTATTTTTGTATTTGAGACATCAAACAAAAAGGGTAAGAGTTTAGGGGCAAAGGAGGGGGTGAAAAAAAAATCCAGAGAGAGATCGAACGTGAATAACAAAAGACCATAAGACATGACTGGGCATGCCTCGAGGCGAACCAGGCCCCAAACACGTACGACCAAACTCACTGACTAATACACAATTGTGCACGAAATGCAAAACATGATCGAACCAGAAACACAGTAGACGCAAACACAGCAAAACAAAATACTTAACTTTGAGAAAAAACAACAACTTGACTTTCATCGACGTGGACGAGCTCTGACGACACACAATCTCACCCCGGGAGCCGGAAGCGGCCATATCAAGATCCGGAAGCCGGAAGCGGCCATATCAGGATTCAGACAAAACCTGGTGGACACGTTGGGTGTGTGACAAGGACAAATTGATTCAATTTTGGTAAAGATCCAAATCTGGATCCAGATCCTATAATTTACAAGTGATTCTTCACCATTGAGTGAAAGCCATAAAAGCGAAATATAACACGATAGGCCTATCTCAAAGTTATGGAAGGATTTGGACGAAACTCGGTGGACAGATTGGGTGTGTGATGAGGACTAATCGATTCTGGTAAAAATCTGGATCCGGATACAATGGTTATTTTCATTTTTAAAAATGTAATCCTTCATCATCAATTGAGAGATGGGCCCAAAAACAATATATAACATGATATTTTTTAAAAGGTTGTGGATGAGGTATGACTAAACTTGGTGGATGAGTTGGTTTGGTGACAAGAACAAGCCAATTAGATTTTGGTTCAGGTCCGAATCCAGATCCGGCCTATCAGGTGGGATAGAAAATATGAACTCATCAGTGTGGTGGAGGTATGCGCTCTACCGAGTGACGTTTTGGTTCCACATGTAATTGATTTATGTCTGCACATGGAATTATAGAGAATAATTTAAAATCTCCTTCTTCACCGACAGGTGTACAACCCACGCATTGGTATGGACGCCTTGCAGATATACCCAATAAGCCAGGCCAACGCGAACCAGCGTGCCGGAAGAGCCGGACGAACGGGTCCGGGCCAGTGTTTCAGGTACGTAACCATGGTTTCCTTCACAAACCTTCCCTCACACACAACCTGATGAACATACGGGATTGCTTTACTTGGTCATGTCTACCTCTCCTTCGTTATTGGTCCTAATTGTTTTTATCTTGCGGGGTTGGTGTTTGGCCCAAGTGATGAACCACCTGGCCAGGCTTGAAGTTCTACGGAAGGTGAAAGGAGTATAGAATTTGTTCAGGGCGCCGGCGATAACTCGCCCATTCTTCGGGAAAGATACCGTAGGAACTTTAACGCACACAAGCTAATACTAGCAGACGGGACACTTGGCGTAATGTCCTTCAAAGGGACGGTGCACTTTGTGATGGAATGCATGTGATGCACAAATCATGTCTGGTTTGGAACCGGACCCAGGTAGACGGTTCATACGTCAGGGCAATACCTTTGTACCCTCCTTTCAGACATTTCCGGTTACCTACAGTCGTGGCTAAAAATATTGGCACCCCTGCACTTTTTTCAAATGATGCACCATTTCTTCCAGAAAATTGTTGGAATTAAAAAATATTTTGGTATTCACATATGTATTTCTTTGGTACGCAGTGGAACAAAACAAAAAGAGCTGAAAAAATTGCTAATTCTTAGCTTATTCCACACAGAAATCCTAAAATGGCCCGGACAATATTATTGGTCACATTTTAGAAGTTGTTAGAAATAATTAGATTTCAAGCAGGTGATTCTCACTTTACTTTGGAATTGAACTCACCTATGGTAAGTTGCAGGTGCCTGCAATATAAAAATCACTCTTTCAACCAGTTTGAATAGAGAAAAGAAGTCATTCTGGTGTTTTGTGTCACTGTGTACTGCAATGAGCATGGAGAAAAGAAATTAAACCAGAGAATTGTCTGAGGAGGTCAGACACAAGATTGTAGCCAAGCATGGAAAATCTCAACGCTGCAAGTCCATCTCCAGAGACCTTGATGTCCCTGTGTTCACCGTACGCAATGTTATCAGGAAGTTTAAGCCCATGGCACTGCAGCCAACCTCCCTGGACGTGGCCGCAAGATAAAACTTGATCGCGCAGATTGCAGAGGAGGATTGTTTGAATGGTGGATAAAGCACCTCGATCAACTGCCAAACAGATTCAAGCTGACCTTCAGACACAAGGTACAAGAGTTTCAACTCACACCATCCGTCACCAACTCAATGAAAGGGGTTTTATGGTAGGAGACCCAGGAGGACCCCAATGCTGAGAAAGCCCGACTGGATTTTGCCAAAACACACCTGAACAAGCCAAAATCCTTCTGGCAGAATGTCCTGTGCACAGAAGAGGCCAAATTAGAACTTTTTGGTAAAGCACATCATCTCTATGTTTACAGAAAACAAAATGAAGCCTTTAAAGAAAAGAACACCTTCCCTATAGTCAAACATGGAGGAGGTTCAGTGATGTTTTGGGGTTGCTGTGCTGCCTCTGGCACTGGGTACCTTGAATGTGTGCATGGCATCATGAAATCAGGAGATTACCAAGGAATGTTGGAGCTCAATGTTCAACCCAGTGTCAGAAAGCTGGATCTCCGTCGAAGATCATGGGTCTTGCAGCAGAACAATGACCCCAACACACTTCAAAAAGCTCCCAGGAATGGTTCAAGACAAAACACTGGACTGTTCTGAAGTGGTCAGCAATGAGTCCAGATCTAAATCCCATTGAACACCTGTGGGGAGATCTGAAAACAGCAGTTGGGAGAAGGCACCCTTCAAATCTGGGAGAACTGGAGCAGTTTGCACAAGAAGAGTGGGGCAAACTGCCAGTAGAGAGGTGGAGGAAGCTCATTAATGGCTATAGGAAGCACTTGACTGCAGTTATTTTGTCCAAAGTCTGTGTTACCAAATATTAAGTCTGGGGTGTCAATAATTTTGTCAATGCCATTTCTTTTTATTTTCTGATGTAAAAGGATATATTAAGTTAATGAGTGAAGGATAGTTGGGCTTTCACCCTATATTAAGTTCTGAATCAAAAACAAGGTTCTGTAATATTAACAGTGAAATAAAGAATTGTGGAGACCAAATACTTTTGTCAGTTTCAACTTATTTTTCGAGAAAATGTGAGTTATTTGAAAAATGCCCAGCGGTGCCAATATTTTTGGCCACGACTGTATACAGAAAGATGTTACCTGTATACGCAGAGGTGATGCAGAAGTAGATCCTAGCGCAGACACAGACCCTTAAACCCGACGCTGAAATACAAACATTAACCTGGACTTAGTTTTGTGGGTAGTGCAAGTGAACAATGATTAATTATATTTACGCTCCAAACTGAATTCCTCCACACACACTCACACGGGTATCAGGTAAAGTTAATTCATGAACCATTCCTTCACTGTAAGGAAGTAAATAACCATACCTTCCATGTTGTGCTGCCTCAGGCTGTACACTCAAAGCTCGTACAAAAACGAGCTGCTTGTCGCAACCGTCCCAGAGATCCAACGAACGAACTTGGCCAATGTGGTGCTTCTCCTCAAGTCCCTCAATGTGCGTGACCTGCTCTCGTTCCACTTCATGGATGCACCTCCAGAGGATAACATGCTTAACTCCATGTATCAATTGTGGATTCTTGGTGCTTTGGATAATACAGGTGCGCTGATCATGTATCAAAGTTCATCTCCTTCATTTGTAATCTTGTTACATTTACCTCTTGATGAAGGGGAATTTTAAAACGATGAACAACTTCCTCATTTTGCACTGTACTGCCTGGAGGCGATTTGGAACTTACCTGAGGCTGAGTGAAGGGTGACATGATAGATTAATACAGTATAGAATTGTGAATTACCTGTACCATAGAAAATAGTTGTGGAGATGGTGATGAAATAAGGTAAAAACGACAGAAATGTGGAATGAACAGCTTCTTATTTTGAGGAAAATGACCCGCACCAGAGTACAAACACATGTTGATAGGTAGCTCCGCCACCGAAGGTGGGCTGAGGTTATGTTTTCACCCCTGCCTGTCTGACTGTGAGCAGGATATATCAAAAAGTTCAGGATGGATTCAGACTGAACTTGGTGGACTGGTTGGTTGAATGTGTGACAAGTACAAATTGACTCAATTTTGGTGAAGATCCAACCAAATCCGAGCGAAGGCAACCTCAGATCATTCCACAAAGCCCACAAGTGTGTGTGTCCACTCTCAGGAGAGTCAGAAGACAACACCTGTACAAACTCAAGAATAACCTTTCAAACGTGTCTCCATCCTCTAAAACCTGGTGGTGCCTTGTTGTCTGTCTCTGGAGAATGCTCCCCTTCCATCTTTTCCCTCTTCAAATGGGACCACTGCTGACTCCACTTGTGAGAAGGCCGAGTGCCTCAATTCTGTGTTTGCTTCCAAATGTTGTGTCCCCAACCCCTCTCTCTCTGTAATAACCCTTCCCAGTTATACCCAACTGCTCCTGGGGTCTGTGTCTTTTGCACCTGAGAACGTGGAGACGTTTCTGGCAACCCTCAATTCTGATTCGGCAACTCGACCGGATGGCATCAGCTCACGAGTCCTAAAAACCTGCTCTCATGCTTTTGCATTTCCTCTCTCTCTGCCCTTTTCACCCTGTCATTTGCCCTGCGGCCTAGGTCATCTTCCATCTGCTTGGAAATCCACCAACATTACTGCACTACATAAAAAGGTGCAAAGAATGATCCCCTTTAACTACAGACATATCGGCTTACTTCCCATTTATTTATTCATATGCAGCCGGTGGCTACTTGGATGCATCATTTTCTGGGGGAGCAGCTGTGCCGCTGATGCAATGCCCCCTTACCGACTACCTGCTCCTCATTTTCCCGACCTTGGAAGGATGACAGGCTGAGTCGACCCACCTGGTGTTGATTCAATGGCATGACAGAGGCTTGAACTCAAGACACAAACATCTTAAGCCAGACACCTTAACCGTTAAGCCAACACCAGGCTTCAGCTTACTTCCAATCATTAGCATGGTCATGGAATTCATCATCGCAGTTGACGTTAAATCAGTCCCCCATCTCCGATCATCAATTTGGATTAAGACCAGGCCTCTCTACCATGCTGCTTCTACTCTCTCAACAATGGATGGAGGCCCTCAATATCATACATGAGATCAGGGCAGTCTCTCTCGACATATCTCGAGCTCTCAATACAGTGGCATCCCGCTTTGCTCTCCAAACTGTCTTCCAATGGAATCCAAGGCCAATTCCACTCTTGGATGACTGACTTCCTCCACTCTAGTAACCAACGTGTGGCTCTCGATGGAATCCTTTGATATCCTCTCCCTGTCAAGGCTGTAGTTCCCCAAGGCAGTGGGCCCTGTCCTATTCGAATTTTCATCAATGATCTCACTGACTCCTTGTAAAATCCTCTATCTCTGCAGATGACTCCACTCTGTTGTGTCATCCCTCATCCTTCTGACAGCCAGGCCACACCCTCTTCCCTATTCTAAAGACCTTGAAAAAAAAATCACAATCTGGTCAAACACTTGAATATGTCTTTCATTCCTGAGAAATCCCACACACTCACTCTCTCCTCTCTTTCTCTTTCTCTTTCTCTTTCTCTTTCTCTTTCTCTTTCTCTCTTTATCTTTTTCTCTTTCTCTTTTTCTCTTTCTCTTTTTCTCTTTTTCTCTTTTACTTTCTCTCTTTCTCTCTTTCTCTCTTTCTCTCTTTCTCTCTTTCTCTCTTTCTATCTTTCTCTCTCGCTCTCTCTCCGAAAGACCCGTTCCGCAAACCCTCCTTTCTACGTTCTCAACAACCCTCTCAAATAAATTAAATAACTCAAACTCTTGGGTTTCACTCTCAGCCATTATTTACAAGCCACATTTCAAAGTTGGCCTCCAAAGCCAGATTGTGACTAGGCATCCTGCGTTGTGCAAAGTCCTTCCTTGGCACACCTGAGCTCTTGACAGGTCGGTGGTCTCTGTCTTCTTTCTCTTCCTTTCTGGTCTTGCACCCTGTGTACCCCCTCCCCTCCCGACATCTGCAGGGCATGGTCCAGCAGCAACCCCCTCTTAGTGAAACTGCCAAAATCCAGAGTCACTGCTCACCTCCAATCATTTGTTCCTCTTTTTTCCTGCTGGTGTAATCATATTCCACATCCTCTTCAATCTCATTCTTCCCTCTTGGTCGTCAAAACAGGTGTTCTGCACCATCTCAGATCATTTTTACCCTTGTTAACCCCCCTATCCCTCCTTCTAATTTTCCAGTTTTTCCTCCTTTGAGCTTCCTTCTCCATGCATGCGTGCTTTGCGTCCTGCTTTTGTCTTTTCCGTCCTCAACCATTCAGTGGGCTAGCTCTTCCACGGGCCTCGACTACACATACAAAAAGAGCCAAGTGTTCACATACGCAATAATCGTGAATTTTGCATCTTAATTGCTTTTATTTCCTGTGATAATCCATTGTACTCATAATACTTTTGCCAAATATTTACAGTTTGTGATTCCTGTATGCGTATGTGGCTTGTTTCCATAATCCAAAACATTATTGTAATTGTTGCCCAATCACAATGCACTCCTTGTTCCTGGCTCTCAGGAGCCCTAACCACCACAGGTCGCCTCATGGTGGAGTTCCCACTCGACCCGGCACTCTCCAAGATGCTTATCGTAGCATGTGATATGGGTTGCAGTTCCGAGGTTCTCGCCATCGTCTCCATGTTGTCGGTCCCAACAATCTTCTACAGGCCCAAGGTAGGCTCATACCGCCTTTCCTCAATCTTGCGCTTCGTGGATTCCCATCACGGACGGGGTGCATGGTACGGCCACGATATGACCTAGCAAGGCACGTTCTTTGTGGCAGGGCCGAGAAGAGGAGAGCGACCAAGCTCGGGAGAAGTTCTCGGTGCCTGAGAGTGACCACCTCACTTATCTCAATGTGTACCAGCAGTGGAAGAATAATGGATATTCCACTCTCTGGTCTAATCAGCACTTCATCCACGCCAAGGCCATGCGCAAGGTGACCTGCTAAGAATGCAAACACGGTGCTCAAATATCCATGCGAAACGATCGCCGGGCATCTTGGGTACCTGGACAAGGTTCGTGCGTGTTCATGCAGGTCCGAGAAGTACGTGCCCAGCTGAAGGACATAATGACTCAGCAACATATGGCGCCGGGTTCTTGCGGCAATGATTGGGACGTTGTCCGCAAGTGCGTTTGTTCGGCATACTTCCACCAGGCGGCCAAGCTGAAAGTGGGTGACTATCATTGGTGAATCAAATTACCACGAGGCTGGACTGCTGCCACAATTACTGATCGGTTTTATCATAATTTGTTGTTTTATTCAATAAACTGGGGGGGAAGAGGAAGATGAAAATCACAAACTAGCATCACTCGTCGTATGCATTAGCATCTGTGGATGTTATGTAAATATGATCATTGCAAAATGAGGATGAAACTTCCTGGTTAACTGATAATGTTTTAGAGTTGTTGCCCTTTTCTCTAGGGTATTGGCGAGTATGTGAATGTACGGACGGGCATGCCTTGCCATCTACATCCCACCAGTGCGCTCTTTGGGATGGGATTCACCCCGGACTATATAGTCTACCATGAACTCATCATGACCAGCAAGGTGCGACCCGTCCCAACCCGGTTTGCTGTCTGTGACTGTACCATAGAAGTTCCAATCATGACGAGGTTATCTTGATGTCTGTCTGCTTGTCCAAAGATCCTTTTTTCGGGTTTCTAATCTGACACCACCATGCCGCCACGGCTAAGATAAGTCTACCAAAACCCAATTAGAGGCTGATGGGGGCAAGGGTGGGTCTTTTCTCTTGTTAGTCCTTCAATAATCCTGGTAGAGTTTCCTAAATCGGTCTTTTCTTTTCTACTTGGACATAAAATGTATTTGCTGACACCTGTTCAGGTTGTTGCTTTGGAAACCCTCCCTCTCCTCTGTATTTGTGTTAAAGTGAGGGATGAAAGTGGTCGTGGAAGAGCCTGATTGGTTAATCCTAAAAATATATTACAGACTTGGCATTTAATATGGAATATTTTTTTTTTTCTTGAGTTGGGTTTACTTTCTTAACTCAGTATATCAATCTGGTGAGTTTCTTTTACACTTTGGTGATTTATTTGTTAAAAGAACCATGTCACTGATTGTCTGTCGCAGCAAGAAGTCAACAACAGGATTATATCACAGGTGGCGTGGCAAAATGTACGAACAGGTGCATTTGATGATTGGCTTCACAGTCGGGTATACAAGGGTTGTTGCGTTCTGTATTAGTGGAAAACAACTGCTGCACGTCTCCAAAAGTTATTGCCGCTTCCTCTGGAGATGGTCCGTCAACTCGACAATGCTGTTTGTCATGGAGTGGTGGCTTTACGAAATTACGGCATGAAACAGCGTGCTATTGCTCGGCAGTATGGCATCACTCAAGGTCAGGTGTCAAAGATCCTGAAACGAAATGCTCAGAGGGGTGTCCCTACTCCAATACCGAGGCCAGGACGTCCCCACAGAACCACAAGGAGGGATGATCGCCAGCTGCACCGGTTAGTCCGCAATGGCCGTACCAAGTCAGCTAATCGGCTTTGGGCTGAGTGGCAGCAACTGACAAATGTGCCTGTATCCAGAAGGCTAGTCAACCAACGACTGGTTCAAGCAGGCTATCGTGCCAGGCATCCCCTGAGAAAGCCACGCCTGACCAGACAACACCGCCAGCGCCGATTGCAGTGGGCCAGAGAGCACCGTCAATGGCAGCCAGGACACTGGAATCACGTGATCTTCAGTGACGAGTCCATATTTCTGGTCTATCGTCAAGATGGCCGCGTCCGAGTGCGCAGACAAGTGCAGGAAGCCTACAACAAAGATTGTATAGTGCCAAGAGTCGAAGCTGGAGGTGGTGGGGTGACCGTTTGGGCTGCTTTTCATGCAGGGGGAAAAACTGACCTGGTTGTTCTGAATGGAAACCTGAACCAGTTCAAGTACAGGGCCATTCTGGAAGAAACATTGCTTCCATTTGCTCGTGCAGCCTTTCGAGGAAACTTTGTCTTCCAAGATGACAATGCACGGCTTCATCATGCTCGCATGATCCAACACTTTCTTGCTGACCGTGGTGTAGAGCATATGGAGTGGCCTGCCATGTCCCCGGATATGAATCCGATAGAGAACTTGTGGGCAGAATTAACGCGTCAAATCGACCACTTGGACCAGCAGCCGACCTCTGTGCGTGAATTGCAGCAGGCCATTGTCACTGCATGGCAAGCTATTCCTGTCCAAACCTTGGCAAATCTCGTGAACAGCATGCCTCAACGTGTACGTGCTCTCCTGAATGCTCGTGGGGGTTACACGAAGTACTGAACTGTAATTTTACTGTCCGTAATCCCAGTCGTAATTTAAGTTTTGTTTTTGTTAAAAAAAGATTTGGCTAATGTGCAAAATAAAGAGATACTTCTGGAAAACGTACAGAAGTTTAACACAGTACTGTCCATGAATTGAATTCGATATCAGTTTACATCACTTTCAAGGATCATTTTATTTGTTTCGAAATGTCAAATGTGGTTTTTGTTTCTTTTAAAGGTCACATTAACAAAATCTAGAATAATTTCAACATAATTCCAATGAACTTTTGGTTCTAAGACATCTTGAAAAGTAAGTTCACCCCCACAAAAAAAATATTCCATATTAAATGCCAAGTCTGTACATTAAAGGTATGATGAATGAAATCAACAAGACATTGATTGAGGTTTGATAAATACTCATGGAAAATGAGGGGGAGTTGGGAATTTGGCCGTTAACCCTTCGTCGCAGCAAAAGGGAGTTACAAACGGTTTGCTACGACGAAGGGTTAACACCCGCAGTGTTGACTGCTTGCTTTGCACGTTGGTTTGGGTTCCTTCATCAATGTTCTGTCGATTCCGCCCATTGTTCCACCTGTCAGCTGGAGATTGACACTAGACCTTTACAAAGCAAGACGAGTTATTCATTCTCTCTTGAAAGAAGAATGACATAATGGAACTAGTTATACAGAATGACTTTGAATTTACTTTCTTTGGTGCAGGTGCGATGACATTTTGTAACATTTGCGCCATACCCGAGTGCACGTTCTCGTAATTTGAGTGCAATGGTGTCCTGTGCAGGAGTACATGCAGTGCGTGACTGCAGTCGAGGGAGAGTGGCTCGCTGAGCTCGGCCCCATGTTTTACAGCGTGAAACACGCGGGTAGATCCCGGCAGGTACCCGAGTTTCCGAGCACACGTCCGTGTACCGTGGGGTGACGTGAACCATGCACGTCTGATGACGCATGTCCCGTCGTGATTGCAGGAGAATAGAAAGCGTGCCAAACGGGAGCTCTCGGCCATGGAAGAGGAGATGGCGCTGGCAGAAGAGCAGCTGAAGGCGCGACGTGAACAGCGACAAAAGAAGGATGCAGCAGTCTCGTCCAGGTGCTGATTTCATGGGTTGAATATATCCATATGTGAGGGGTTCATGAGATTCTGTGAACCAGATAATCACGAAAGTTCAGGATTAGTCAACTTTGTTTGGATTTTGTAATATACAAACAAGTATTTATAACATACACCTCGTTAAACGTTTTTGTCTCGTCTTGGGACTATTATTGTTCATTCGCAGTACATTTCAAACACCCCAGATATGCGCACACGTACACATATGGACGTAAAGGCACATGTAATGCATCCATGCACAGGTGCACTCACTTAAGCTTCATAACACTGTACTATCATTGTGTGTTCATTGTGTGCTTCCGTGCATGTTTTCAGGAGTACAAAGATTTGTACACCGGGCCTCCGTGAACCCGGTTCACCAGCCACACCTCGCCGCACACCTGCCCGCTTTGGCCTGTAAACACCAGGTTCTTGAGTCGTTTGCCTTGCCAATTCATTTACGTTTTACCATCATTCACTCTTGTCATCATCGTTACTTATCTCAGCCATGTTTAACGCTCCGCTGCGAACCAGTGGTCCATGTCGGGTGAGCAGGTGCTCGGGGATTGACTTTATAGAGCTTTTCAGGGCGGGAATTTGCGATTTGTTCAGGGTGCCGGAGAGAACTCACCTACTCTTTAACTTCCACCAAGACATGCTGGCAGATGGGATGCCCGGCTAAACAGACCATCTGGAGGACGGCGCACATTTGATGCATCGCCACATCTGCAAAGCGCAAGGTGGACAATGGACATGTGATAGTCGGGCCAGGTTTTGAACTCGGACAAGAAGGCTCAAAGGCTGGTACACTCCATCAACGCTATCGTGTCGGACACACTCGCTTATTAATTAATTAATTCATTCATTCACTTGATCTTCTCTTGCCTTCACTCTAGTCATCTCTGACAATGTTATTCACACCATCACATTCGCCATCTTTATACAGACAAAGGCTCCTCTTCTCTCAGATTTTTCCCCTTCCTAGATTTTTTGATTTCTATATTTTGTGTACAATAAACCTTTTAAAGGAAATTGAGTTTATGTTCTCCTAAATGAATCTTTTATCGGAGGTTTGATGCACAAACTATATCGAGGATCGAGGAGAAAATAAATAAATAAATGTTCCAGTTTTAGTCCAATCAATCACTCAATGTTGAAGAATCACTTCATTAAATATCCTATTTGTATCCAGATCTTCACCAAAATCTATTCATTTTGTCCTTGTCACACACCCAACCTGTCCACCAAATTTCGTCCGAATCTGTCCACTTTTTGGGATATTCTGCTAATAGACAAACAGTCCGCCAGACAGACAGGTGAAAAAAGGGTGAAAAAGACATTTGAAAGCATACCATCCGTCCACCTTTGGTTTTGGAGGTAATAAAGACAGTGATGTGCCCTTCGTGTTGTTTTAAGGGTGAAACCAAAATATGACGAGACAGAAGGGTAACTTTACAATGAATATTTATTAATCTCTGCTGTCTTGTCTACGTTAAGCATAATAACACTAATGTAACACTTAATGACTTTCCGAAGAATCCCCAAATTAATGACGCGAGTCTGTGCTGCGTCATCCTTCAGCAAGGCGGGCCGCAGCCTCTTCCTCCTCTTCAGACCTTGACAAAATCACAAGGTCGTCAAACACTTGGAACACGTCTTTCAATCCTGACAAATTTCACACTCATGATCTCTCTCCGAAAGAACAATCTGGCAACCCCTCCCATCTACTTTCTGAACAATCCTCTTGAGGAAGTTCAGTCATTCATACTATTGGGTGTCACCATCAGCCATGGTCTTTCTTGTGCAAACCACATTTCAAAGTTGGCCTACAAAGCCAGCAGCCGACTGGGCATCCTCCGTCGTACCACTTTGACTTATTTATTTATATACAGTTTATCATCATCACTTCCAAGACACGAAGGTACTTGGCAGGTACTTGGCACACGTGAACACCTATCAACAAAAATGGCCTTCATCCGCAGCTTGCTGGAATACTGCTCTACTCGAGGGGCTCTTCCCCTGCCTCACATTTAGCTCAGTTTCTGCTGCTTAACAGGAAATGTAACAACCCATGTAACCTCCACCAAAGCACAATTAAATGTTATTCTGGTTGTCTGTAATAGTTACCACTTGAGGACTTGATCCATTTCTGACACTGATTTTCCCTTTACTCCGACTCATTAGCTTGGGTAGTTCTTTCATCCTTCTATAACTGCTTATGTTATTATCTTTATCCTACGTGCACACGAAGTGCGAAGCAGGGTTGAGAGATTGGTTCACTATGTGTGTGTGTGTGTATGAATGTTTGCATATGTATATATATGTATATTCCAGAAGACTTGCAGAAGTGGGAGAAACTTCCAGAAGGACAACCATCACTGCAACACTCCACCGATTTGGGCTTTATGGCAGAGTGGCCAGACGGAAGCCTCTCCTCAGTGAAAGACACATGAAAGCCCGCTTGGAGTTTGCAAAAAAGCAACTAAAGGACTCTCAGACTGTGAGAAACAAGATTCTGTGGTCTGATGAAACCAAGATTGAACTGTTTGGCATGTATGATCAAGGAAATATTTAATTTAAATTTAATATTATCTTTTGAACATGAATTGAAACACGAACCTGCAATTTATCAGTATTTTAATTCTGAATTTGGCAAATTGTACGGAATCACATCCTGATCGCGCATGCACGCAGAAGAGTAGGATAATAAAAAATTACTCTGTCCTGGCAGTCAAACAAAATTGAAAGTCATTCCAAACAGGAAACTTACTGTTTTAAGGACACCATGAAGGATAAACAACAGGTATGAAGAACTAATTTGATGGGTTAAATAAGGGATGTGAAAGATGTGCGTCAACGGTGGTAAACTTCCGGGAAAAACTTTTCTTTTTTTTTCCAATCTTTAAAATATATATTTTATTTAAATTGAATTATATTCTTGAACACTGGAGAACACAAATCGCCTTTTTGTCACTTTCAAAAACACAGTTTATCAGTACTTGAAAAATTATTGCACCATTTTACACCATCTCAACCAATCAAATATGCCTCTCGCACTTTCATTGTTGGGAAATAGAGCTTCAGACAAAATGGCGGCTCGGAGGAAATACAGATTGTGCTTGGAGACACATAGCAAGAGTTTAAAAGACCCGTCCCATGTCCTTTTTCTCAAGACTGCAGGGTCTGGTGTTGTATGAACTCTCAAGGCTGATGAAACCAGACCACAGAAGATGAGACCAGACCACACCATATCCGACACCACAGAGGTGTAGGATAAAAACCACCTTTAGAGGCCATTTTCCCCCGCAAAGCGGGGGTTGGCCTTTTTCGGGAACCGTGGTTGTTGTTGTTTTTCGGTCCCCTTTTTGAAGCAATGTTTTACGGCCGGATGCCCTTCCTGACGCCAACCCTTTTTGCCGCCTTTAACGGCAGGTGTAGGATAAGGAGTTATATAAACTCTCAAGGCTGTAGAGTAAGGAGTTGTATAAACTCTCAAGGCTGTAGGGTAAGGAGTTGTATAAACTCTCAAGGCTGTAGAGTAAGGAGTTGTATGAACTCTCAAGGCTGTAGAGTAAGGAGTTGTATAAACTCTCAAGGCTGTAGGGTAAGGAGTTATATAAACTCTCAAGGCTGTAGAGTAAGGAGTTGTATAAACTCTCAATGCTGTAGAGTAAGGAGTTGTATAAACTCTCAAGGCTGTAGAGTAAGGAGTTGTATAAACTCTCAAGGCTGTAGGGTAAGGAGTTGTATAAACTCTCAAGGCTGTAGGGTAAGGAGTTGTATAAACTCTCAAGGCTGTAGGGTAAGGAGTTGTATAAACTCTCAAGGCTGTAGGGTAAGGAGTTGTATAAACTCTCAAGGCTTTAGAGTAAGGAGTTTTATGAACTCTCAAGGCTGTAGAGTAAGGAGTTGTATAAACTCTCAAGGCTGTAGGGTAAGGAGTTGTATGAACTCTCAAGGCTTTAGAGTAAGGAGTTGTATAAACTCTCAAGACTTTAGAGTAAGGAGTTGTATAAACTCTCAAGGCTTTAGAGTAAGGAGTTGTATGAACTCTCAAGGCTTTAGAGTAAGGAGTTGTATAAACTCTCAAGGCTTTAGGGTAAGGAGTTGTATAAACTCTCAAGGCTTTAGAGTAAGGAGTTGTATAAACTCTCAAGGCTTTAGAGTAAGGAGTTGTATAAACTCTCAAGGCTTTAGAGTAAGGAGTTGTATGAACTCTCTCTGGTAAATCTTGTTTTTAACATGGAATTGAAGTGTGGTGCTACGCACACAACTTGCTTGCCAAAGAGGTAGGCCACAACGCGTTTGATAACCAAAAGAGTCTTTATTAAGAAAGCTCAAACTGCAGCACTGGGCGGGCTCGAGCTTGGAGCCTGCATATATGTGCCGGGGCCACGCCTAGTCCCCGGGCGTGGCCGATCGGTCGATAGGCGGGGCATGCCTTCCAGTTCCCCGCCTGGGCGTTCGCGCCACCTGCTGGTGCGTTGAATTTGTGTCCTCTTGCTTGTGTCCGCCACACACGCCCCCCCAGAATTCACGTGCACCTGAAGGGTGAGTTTGCAGGGAAGCCGGATGACCCGGCCGAAACGCCCCCTGGCAATGGGTGCCGGTCTGGGGGGTGGCGGGGCTGGGGGGTGCCGGGGGTCCGACCGCCGGGGGGCGGCCTCGACGCGGAGGAAGAGCTGCTGGCGGGGGTGCCGGGGGTCTGACCGCCGGGGGGCGGCCTCGACGCGGGGGCAGAGCCGCTGGCGGGGGGTGGTCCGGATTGAGGTGGGCCGGCTTGAGGCGGTCCACGGAAATGCGATCCGGGGCACCGCCGATGTCGACCGTGAAAAATTTGTCCCCGGTCTCCAACCCGCGGAAGGGCCCGTCGTACGGGGGCCGTAGCGGTGCCCGGTGGGCGTCGTGCCGGATGAACACGTACTTTGCCGTGCGAAGCTCCGGGGCGACGTGGGAAGGCGGGCAACCGTGGTGTGCCGTTGGCACCGGGGCGAACCTCCGGCGGTCTCCTGAAGGGCGGAGCGCTGTTGTGCCGCGGACCAAGGAGCCGTGGAGTCGGGGATAAATTCACCCGGTACCCGCAGTGGTTGCCCGAAGACCAGCTCCGCCGAGGACGCACGCAGGTCATGCTTGGGTGCCGTCCTGAGGCCCAGCAGGACCCAGGGGAGTCTGTCGACCCAGCCGCCATCGCAGAGGCTGGCCCGGAGCGCGGCCTTCATGGAGCGATGAAAGCGCTCGCACAGGCCATTGGCCTGGGGGTGGTAGGCCGTGGTGCGGTGTAGTTTCACCCCGAGCCCTTGCGCCACCGCGGCCCAGAGCTCCGAGGTGAACTGGGGGCCGCGGTCGGACGAGATGTCCGAGGGGGCAGCGAACCGGGCAACCCAAGTGGCGATAAAGGCTTGCGCCACCTCAGCCGCAGACGTCGCCGCCAATGGGACGGCCTCCGGCCACCGTGTGGTGCGGTCGACCATGGTGAGGAGGTGGGTGAACCCTCGCGAGGGGGGCAGAGGTCCCACCAACTCGACGTGCACGTGGTCGAACCGCCGCTCGGGCACCGTGAACGGGGCCAACGGTGCCTGAGTGTGGCGGTGGACCTTTGCGCGCTGGCACGCGAGGCACGTCCTGGCCCAGTCGCGGACGTCCTTCCGGAGGCCATGCCAGACGAACTTTGCCCCGACGAGTTTCTGGGATGCCCTCGTGCCAGGGTGGGACAGGCCGTGGATGGCGTCGAACACCGGGCGCTGCCAGCCAGCGGGCACGATGGGGCGAGGCCGGCCAAGGGAGACATCGCATAGGAGGGCCGTGCCCGTGACGTCGAACGGCACCTCGGTGATGCAGAGTCCCGTGACGGCGGTCCGCAAGGCCTGGACGCCGGGGTCGGCGGTCTGGGCCTCCGCCATCCGGGCATAGTCGACCCTGAGGTGGACCGCGTGCCTGACGGACCGGGAAAGGCAATCCGCCACCGGGTTGTCCTTACCCGCCACGTGACGGATGTCCGTCGTGTACTCGGACACGGCAGAGAGGTGGCACTGCTGCCGTGCCGACCATCACTCGGCGACCTTGGCCATCGCGAACACAAGGGGCTTGTGGTCAACGAAGGCCGTGAACGGGCGGCCCTCCAGCAGATGGCGGAAGTGTCGGACCGCCAGGTGGAGTCCGAGCAACTCACGGTCGAAGGTGCTGTACCGGCGTTCGTGCGAGCGAAGCTGCCAGCTGAAAAACGCCAGCGGTTGCCAAGCACCACGCACCCATTGCTCGTGCACCGGGCCCACCGCGTAATCCGACGCGTCGGTGGTGAGGGCGATCGGTGCATCGGGCGCCGGGTGCGCCAGCATGGTGGCGTCGGCCAGAGCCAGCTTTGCGCCCGCGAACGCCGTGGCCATCGGCTCCGACCATGCGATGTCACCTTTGCCCGGCTTGCCCCGGAGGGCCTCGTGCAAGGGGCGGAGGAGCTGGGCGACGTGGGGCACGAAGCGGTGGTAAATTCACCATGCCCAGGAACTCCTGGAGCCCCTTGACCGTGCGGGGCCGTGGGAAATCCCTGACCGCCTCCACCTTGGCCGGTAACGGGACGGCCCCGTGCTCGGTGATGCGGTGCCCCAATAAGTCGATGGTGGTGACACCGAAACGGCACTTGGCAGGGTTCATGATTAGGCCATGCTGGCCCAGGCGTTCGAACAGCGTGCGGAGGTGGAGCAGGTGGTCTTCCCGGGATGCGCTCGCGACTAGGATGTCGTCCAGGTAGACGAACAGGAAAGGTAAGTCGCGCAAGAAGCTATCCATAAGCCGCTGGAACGCCTGAGCCGCATTCTTCAACCCGAAGGGCATCCTCAGAAATTTGAAGAGGCCGAAAGGGGTGATGACGGCCGTCTTCGGGACGTCGACCGGTTGGACGGGGACCTGATGGTAGCCCCGGATGAGGTCCACCTTCCAAAACACGGTCGTGTTGCCCAACCGGGTGGAAAAGTCCTGAATGTGCGGGACCGGGTAGCGGTCGGGGGTGGTGGCATCGTTGAGCCGGCGGTAGTCCCCGCACGGCCGCCATCCCCCGCCGGGCTTCGGCACGATGTGCAGCGGGGAAGCCCAAGCGCTGTTGGAGCGCCGTACGATCCCCAGCCGCTCCAGCGTGGCGAACTCCGCTTTCGCCACGGCGAGCTTCGTGGGTTCGAGTCGGCGTGCCCGGGCATAGACCGGCGGCCCGACCGTGGGGATGTGATGCTCCACCCCGTGTTTAACGGCCACCGCTGAGAGGGTGGGCCGCGTGAGGGCCGGGAAACTAGCGAGGAGGCGGGTAAAGTCGTCCACTGCCGGAAGCGTGCAAACTAAACTTGCCGGGACGGAACCCTCCAGCAAGCTGCTTGGTGAGCCGCTCAGTGAGCCGCTCAACGAGCTGCTCAGGGAACAAGCAAGCGAGCTAAAGGTTTCGGCCTGGACGAGCCGTTTGTGCTTTACGTCGACCAACAACCCATTCGCACATAGGAAATCCGCACCGAGCAATGCCATCGGCACGCTGGCGGTCACGAACGACCATTGAAAGTGCTGCCTTCCGAACCGCAGGGAGAGGCAGCGCTTCCCGAACGTGCGGATGGGTGTACCGTTGGCGGCAAGCAACACGGGGGCCCGGCCCGCGGTTCGCTTGTCGGATGTGTAGGCTGGGATGACGCTTACCTGCGCTCCTGTATCGCAGAGGAAACGGCGCCCGGACAAGGTGTCCGTCATGAATAGGAGGCTGCCGGAATGGCCGACGCTCAGGGCCGCTACCGAGTGCCGGCCAGGTCGTTTCCCGACTTGTCAAACGAGCACGGCGGGCAACACTTCCTAGCCTTGTGGCCGAACCTGGCGTGGTAAGAGCACCAGGCTTGCGGCGGCGGGGGCTTCGGCGGCCGTGGTTTTCTCGGCGGCGGTGGTGGTGGGCGGGGCGCGGCAGCGGCCGCGAGGGACGCAGCAGCATCAGCCTCGGGATCCACGACGGCCGCACCGTAACCCGACCGCGTGTCGCAAGCCGCGAAGAACTTGTCGGCCTCTACGGCCAGGGCGCGGGGTTCCTTTATTTTGGAACCGGCCAGCGCGAGGCGTACCTGTGCGGGTAGCTGGCGTAGGAAAAGCGCCCGGAATAAAAAATCCGGGGCTTGGTCACCCAGCAACGGCAGCATATAATCCATCCGCACGGATGGTCGTGTGTCGCCGAGTTCGGGAAGGTCCAGGAGGCGGTCGGCCCGTTCGATCTCAGTGAGGCCGAACGTGGCGATGAGGAGACGTTTGATCACCCCGTACTTGTGGTCGGCCGGCGGGTGCCGCAGGATGGACACGACTCGGGCGGCAGTGCCGGGCCCGAGGGAGGCGACCACGTGGTAGTAACGGGTCTCGTCCGCCGTTATGCCTCGAAGCTGGAATTGCGCTTCGGCCTGCACGAACCACACATCGGCCTGTGCTTCCCAAAACTCTGGGAGTTTTACCGCGACAGCGTTGTTGGCCATGGCACGTTCGGTGGTCAGCGACGGCTGAACCAATCGGGGTCACCAGTGAAGTGTGGTGCTACGCACACAACTTGCTTGCCAAAGAGGTAGGCCACAACGCGTTTGATAACCAAAAGGGTCTTTATTAAGAAAGCTCAAACTGCAGCACTGGGTGGGCTCGAGCTTGGAGCCCGCATATATGTGCCGGGGCCACGCCTAGTCCCCGGGCGTGGCCGATCGGTCGATAGGCGGGGCATGCCCATGCCCTCCAGTTCCCCGCCTGGACGTTCGCGCCACCTGCTGGTGCGTTGAATTCATGTCCTCTTGCTTGTGTCCGCCACAGAATCTTGATTAAATGAGCATTGTCTCGTCCTAGGATTTACGGACAGCCTTCAAAATATCATCACAAAGGTTTTCCGTTTCAAGGAACGTTTTTAGCCGCGTCGCAGACGCTGCTCATAGAGTGCCCTCTGCTGTTGTTCTTGTTCTTCTTCTTCTTGTTATTAATGGTGTTTGATTTTGTCGACGACATCGAACACAATCAAAATGTTCAAACACCCTTAACCTTCCCAAATCCTCTCAAAAATGGCTGATCGTGTATGATTCGATGGGGAGAGGTCTTACTGCTCCTCTAATGGAAGATTCAAAATTGCAGTACGTCATAACGTTCTCTGTGTTGAAGAATCGAGTCGGACAATTCGGTTTCCATTTGAGCAAATCACACGAGTTTTCAAAAAGTTTTTATTTCAGGTTTCATGCACGCAGTGGTTCGGTCAATAAGTTAAGAGTTGTGTTCAAAGTTCAATCCAATGCAATTCATTGTGGGTGTTGACTGCAAAAAACATTATGGTGGATGCATCCACCGCACGGGTTCACGCATCCACCGCACGGGTTCACGCATCCACCGCACCGGTTCACGCATCCACCGCACGGGTTCACGCATCCACCGCACGGGTTCACGCATCCACCGCACGGGTTCACGCATCCACCGCACCGGTTCACGCATCCACCGCACGGGTTCACGCATCCACCGCACGGGTTCACGCATCCACCGCACGAGTTCACGCATCCACCGCACCGGTTCTCGTAATACCCATTAAAACATTGCATACAAAGTGCCGTGGAGGTTTATTGTTATAAATATGATTTCCATTTGTATTTGCAAATTAATAAATATGCTTCGTCGATATAAAAATAGAAATAGTGAAAAATCTGCTAAACCAATGAGAACAGAAAAATGAAATTAATAAATATGCTTTCAGGCTTTAGATTAGAAAAATTACCCCTTTTAAGATACGACATGCCCCCTTTTGACCCCCCCGTTCCCCACACAAAGTCAGCACCGAATTCAGAATACTTTTGGCGGTGTTCAGTTGGAATTACTCCAATGAAATGTGCGAGGAATTCAATATAAAAGCAGTGTCAAGCCAGAGCAAAAATAAAGCATTTCTCTGTCGGGAAATAATAAAGTTCATGAGAAAATCAAACTTTCCGTGCGCTTGAGCCTGGGGAGCATTTGCTGGAATCTATAAAATAAAAAAACACGGGTGGGGATTTAAAAAAAACCCCACTTTACTGGGGAAAACACAGATTGTTCAAGTACTGTTGGGGGTCAAACCCACCATTGGAGAAACCATGGTCTCGAGGTACGCACACTTACCTCTAAGTAAGGTACGAGGTACGTACCTCTAAGCTGTCTAGCCCGGCTTCGATTCCCAACCCAGCAAAAAACTTTAACCCCGGGGTTTCACAGGCAGGGCGATTCATCGACGTGTGCCGTCCCTCGGATGGACGTTAAACGGGCGTCCCTTCTAACACTCGTTTGTGGACGTTAATAATCCCATGGTGTGCTTTGCGAAGAGTAGGCAAGTTATCACCAGCACCATAGCCAAACTCCAAATTCCTGCTCTTAACTTGCTGAACCTCAAGCCGGGTCAGCTGGTTCGTGAAGACTCCGGCAAAGCTTCCCTCGGCCAACCCCACAAAAACGGTGGGATAATGGTGGCCGTTAAAGAAGAAGACGACGTATTTCTCTCTGTCTTGGGATAAATGAATTGCAAATTTTCTGGAAAGCTCATTTGGCTGCACCTGGATGGGTTTGAGGGTGGAGGAGTAGCAGCTGAAAACCCAAATCCTCTTCAGGTTCCTCCTGATGACTCAATCTTTGCTCTTTGCTTATTTGTGTTTTCCTTCTGATGGCTTCAAGCCTGGTGTTGGCTTAGCGGTTAGGGTGCCGGCTTGGGATCCTCGGATCCTGGGTTCGTTGGCTTCGCGGTTAGGGTGCCGGCTTGGAATCCTCGGATCCTGGGTTCGTTGGCTTAGTGGTTAGGGTGCCGGCTTGGAATCCTCAGATCCTGGGTTCGTTGGCTTCGCGGTTAGGGTGCCGGCTTGGAATCCTCGGATCCTGGGTTCGTTGGCTTAGCGGTTAGGGCGCCGGCTTGGAATCCTCGGATCCTGAGTTCGTTGACTTAGCGGTTAGGGTGCCGGCTTGGAATCCTCGGATCCTGGGTTCGTTGGCTTAGTGGTTAGGGTGCCGGCTTGGAATCCTCAGATCCTGGGTTCGTTGGCTTAGTGGTTAAGGTGCCGGCTTGGAATCCTCGGATCCTGGGTTCGTTGGCTTTGTGGTTAAGGTGCCGGCTTGGAATCCTCGGATCCTGGGTTCGTTGGCTTAGTGGTTAAGGTGCCGGCTTGGAATCCTCGGATCCTGGGTTCGTTGGCTTTGTGGTTAAGGTGCCGGCTTGGAATCCTCGGATCCTGGGTTCGTTGGCTTAGTGGTTAAGGTGCCGGCTTGGAATCCTCGGATCCTGGGTTCGTTGGCTTAGTGGTTAAGGTGCCGGCTTGGAATCCTCGGATCCTGGGTTCGTTGGCTTAGTGGTTAAGGTGCCGGCTTGGAATCCTCGGATCCTGGGTTCGTTGGCTTAGTGGTTAAGGTGCCGGCTTGGAATCCTCGGATCCTGGGTTCGTTGACTTAGCGGTTAGGGTGCCGGCTTGGAATCCTCGGATCCTGGGTTCGTTGGCTTAGTGGTTAAGGTGCCGGCTTGGAATCCTCAGATCCTGGGTTCGTTGGCTTAGTGGTTAAGGTGCCGGCTTGGAATCCTCGGATCCTGGGTTCGTTGGCTTTGTGGTTAGGGTGCCGGCTTGGAATCCTCGGATCCTGGGTTCGTTGGCTTAGTGGTTAGGGTGCCGGCTTGGAATCCTCGGATCCTGGGTTCGTTGGCTTGGCGGTTAGGGTGCCGGCTTGGGATCCTAGGATCCTGGGTTCGTTGGCTTAGCGGTTAGGGTACCGGCTTGGGATCATAGGATCCTGGGTTCGAATCCCGGTCGATCGCTGAATTAACACCAGGGGGGTTGACTCAGCCTGTCATTCCTTCCGAGGTCGGCAAATTGAGGACCAGTTCACGGAAATTCCCTGTGCGTCGCAAGAGGCGACTAACAGGGTTGGCGGCAGGAAGAGCATCCAACATTGCTTCAAAAAAGGGGACCAGGGTGCCCGAAAAAGGCCAACCCCTGCTCTGCGGGGAAAATGGCCTCTAAAGGTGGTTCTTCTGATGGCTTCAGCGCAGTATTTGGTCTTTCATTTGAATGTCAATCAGGTGACATGACAAAAGAAAGCAGACGTAACAGTCATGCCATGTGGAGGTCCCGGTGCTCTGTTCTGTGTTCTCCTTTACCGTTGCCGTGTCTCTTGGGTCGAACGCACACGCAAGCCACGGGCACGGACACTTTGTACGGTTTCAAAGCGTACCGTTCAGGTGTGCCCGGACATCGCCAGGACCGCCAGATGGTCATCGAGTGGTTCACCGTGACCGCATTCCCATCGAGCGTTTCCCTTCCCGTGCTGGGATCCAAGCAGTGTCTCGTCTGACACCTCGCCGCCGCGTACAGCCGTGGGATGGAGCCGGGCGCTTCCTCGCATATTCTGTCAAAATGAGAATAAAATCCCAGTTTACATTTTCCTGCTTTTTCAATATTTCCACACCACAGGGAAAAACATTCAACATTTCATGTGCCTAAACATTTTGTTTCCATTCCCCTTGAAATGGGCGTACATCCTTTGTCATCGTTGAACACAAAAGGGTCTTTGCCATTGTTCTGCGGCCAAAACCTTACTCGTATATCCACGGTGTCACCGAGCGCTGCTCCAAGGTATCCTGGGACTTTGGCAGCTTCACACCGCTTTTCCTCTGGTCCGTGTGGCACCCGCCTGCATAGCGCCTGTTGTGGTGGTGGTGGTGGTGGCGGTGGTGGTGATCGTGCCGACCGTCCACCGCCGGATCTGTGTGGCGCATCGTTTTCTCCAACCCAAACCCGGTGTCCGTTTTCATGATGAAGTTGCGAACGAAAGTTTGGAAGTGTTCATCGTCGTCTTCGGTCGCTTCACACGTCGGGACGTAGCGGTAAGCTTGCACTGCGAGCTCGCACAACCACACCGCAACCACAATCGTCTGTAGGGGGTTAGAGGAGGAAAAGAGGTTCGATACACGCCTTTGATTCACATTCCATATTCCCATTTTAGGCAAAGCCTTTATTAACCTCCTGACCTCTACGTAGCAAAAAATAAACTCTGTACTCGTATCGACTCCACGTTCGCAATAGGAGAACCAGAGAACCGGATCAATTTGGGGCCCATTGAGTATCAGGAGATTCTTACTGACAAAAATGTAAAACTTGTTTGAAAAGTTTTTCAAATCGAGAAGGCACAGGAGGTTAAGGAAAGTAAGGACAACAGGCAAACCCGGATTGTTACACTTGCACAAAAAAAAAATCATTTTAACAAATCTAAACTGTGATGGAGTTTAAAATCCTATATGTGGGGGATACTAACCCAAAATTATACATCGTATATAGAGCGATACTACCTCCATACAGTGTTACAAATCATATATAGAGGGATATTATCTGTATATAGTGTTATAATCCTATATAGATGGACACTACGCCGAAACAGTGTTACAAATCCTACATAGAGGGATACTAATCCTATACAGTTACAAATCCTATATAGTTAGTGTTACAAATCATATATAGAGGGATATTATCTCTATACAGTGTTATAATCCTATATAGATGGACACGACGCCGATACAGTGTTACAAATCCTACATAGAGGGATACTAATCCTATACAGTTACAAATCCTATATAGTTAGTGTTACAAATCATATATTGTCAGTTACAAATCCTCTATAGTTAGTGTTACAAATCCTATATAGAGGGATATTATCTCTATAGTGTTATAATCCCATATAGATGGACACTACGCCTATACAGTGTTACAAATCCTACATAGAGGGATACTAATCCTATACAGTTACAAATCCTATATAGTTAGTGTTACAAATCATATATTGTCAGTTACAAATCCTCTATAGTTAGTGTTACAAATCCTATATAGAGGGATATTATCTCTATAGTGTTATAATCCCATATAGATGGACACTACGCCTATACAGTGTTACAAATCCTACACAGAGGGATACTAATCAATGTAATCATATACAGTTACAAATCCTATATAGTCAGTGTTACAAATCCTATATTGTCAGTGTTACAAATCCTATATTGTCAGTGTTACAAATCCTATATAATCAGTGTTATAAATCCTATATAGTCAGTGTTACAAATCCTATATTGTCAGTGTTACAAATCCTATATTGTCAGTGTTACAAATACTATAGAGTCAGTGTTACAAATACTATAGAGTCAGTGTTACAAATCCTATATAGTCAGTGTTACAAATCCTATATTGTCAGTGTTACAAATCCTATATTGTCAGTGTTATAAATCCTATATTGTCAGTGTTACAAATCCTATATTGTCAGTGTTATAAATCCAATGTTAATGCACCATGAAAGTAAATGTAGTTTGTGATATTGTTTGATTCACTGTCAAAGTTTTATAACATGGCATGGATGAGTTCTTAACAAGCTACACATGAAGTTTGCACTGAGATAGAGGAGGAGATGGAGGGGGGTGAGAGGGAGAGAGATGGAGGAGGTGAGAGATGGAGGGGTGAGAGATGGAGGGGTGAGAGATGGAGGGGTGAGAGATGGAGGGGTGAGAGATGGAGGGGTGAGAGATGGAGGGGTGAGAGATGGAGGGGTGAGAGATGGAGGGGTGAGAGATGGAGGGGTGAGAGATGGAGGGGTGAGAGATGGAGGGGTGAGAGATGGAGGGGTGAGAGATGGAGGGGTGAGAGATGGAGGGGTGAGAGATGGAGGGGTGAGAGATGGAGGGGTGAGAGATGGAGGGGTGAGAGATGGAGGGGTGAGAGATGGAGGGGTGAGAGATGGAGGGGTGAGAGATGGAGGGGTGAGAGATGGAGGGGTGAGAGATGGAGGGGTGAGAGATGGAGGGGTGAGAGATGGAGGGGTGAGAGGGAGATAGATGGAGGGGGTGAGAGGGAGAGAGATGGAAGGGGTGAGAGGGATGGAGGAGGTGAGAGAGATGGAGGGGATGAGAGGGAGAGGGATGGAGGCAGTGAGAGGGAGAGAGATGGAGGGGAGGGGGTGCGAGGGAGAGAGATTGGGGGCATTTGAAATGGAGAGAGATGGAGGGGTGAAAGGCAGAGTGATGGAGGAGGGTGAGAGGGAGAGAGATGGAGGGGGTGAGAGGGAGAGAGATGGAGGGGGTGAGAGGAGAGAGATAATGAGGGGAGTAAAAATGAAATGAACCATCAATAATGACGTCACACTCACCATAAATAAACAGCGCATGGCGAGGTGAGTAACGAGCAATGTGTCCTTCTCGATGTACACCTTGTTCGCTTGGCCTGTTCGATGTACACCTCGTTCGAGTATCGGAGCCGAGTCCTCCCATGGCCATAGTGTGGACACCTTCAGTATAAATACTAAAAATGTGGATTTTCCGAAGAGACGAGAGAAGAGTCCGCAAATTGTGAAATCGGCGAAAGTTCCAACATTAGGTAAATTAAGCATCAGGTGTCGCGTGCAGGTGCACCGACGACGTGTTGACGTCACCCAACCAACGCTCGCAGGACGTTTGTCTTCTCACCTTTCACTTTGCTTATTATTTTATTTAACCATTGTGTTATTATTACTATGATGATCATTATTTATATTATTATAATGGTAGTTATTATAATTTACCTGTTCATCTCACCTGTGATTGTGCAACTCGTGGTTCCGGGAGTGAAGTCGGCACAAGGTGTAAAAATAATTTATTCGTTGGAAACTCTCCAGAAACTTTTACTGAACGCATCACGTGACGCGTCGTGTCGGATTACATCGGATCCCATCACGTGGAGCGTGGGAAATTTATGCAAATCATTCCTTTACCTGCATGCATGTTTTGCGTACCGTTACCGTCATCTAGGGATACCTGTGTCCAAAAAAAAACAACCGTTAAAAAAGTTGGGATATCTTGGTTAACCCCACACCTTTCCTCTCCAAAAAAACTCAATGAGCGAGCCGCAGTGACGTCATGCAGGTACAATTATTGCACGAGCACGCGGTAATATTCCATTCACGGTTTACGTGATTTTGTGAAATTTCACCATTGTGTCCTATTTGGTAATATGGTAATTTATTATAAGCTTTCTTATACAAGGTATGGACAGGTACGTGGATGGTAATCAGGTGTAGTATGACGTCATTGCTAATTTGGTGTTCATCCAAAGAGATAAATGTTAGCTCTTTACGAGCCTCGATTCAGTACACAAAAAAAACAAAAAAAAACTAACCAGGTAAACAAGTCGATGGCACACTGTGAAGTTTGAAAATACGAGACGTTCCACTTAAGATGACGTCATCATGCACATCATGTCCATGTCTTGGATCACTCTATTACGTCATCATGCCCATCATATCCTTGTATTGTATCCCATGACGTCATCATGCCCATCATATCCATATACTGTATCCCTCTATTACGTCATCAGCCCCATCATATCCATGTACTGTATCCCTCTATGACGTCATCAGCCCCATCATATCCATGTACTGTATCCCTATATGACATCATCAGCCCCATCATATCCATGCACTGTATCCCTCTATGATGTAATCAGCCCCTTCGTATCCATGTACTGTATCCCACTATGATGTCATCAGCCCCATCGTATCCATGTACTGTATCCCTCTATGACATCATCAGCCCCATCATATCCATGTACTGTTTCCCTATATGACGTCATCAGCCCATCATATCCATATACTGTATCCCAGTATCCCTATATGATGTCATCAGCCCCATCATATCCATGTACTGTTTCCCTATATGACGTCATCAGCCCATCATATCCATATACTGTATCCCTATATGACGTCATCAGCCCCATCATATCCATGTACTTTCATTTTTTTTATTTCTTTTTATTATTGTTATTATTATTATTATTTTTTTGTATACAAGATCGAGGCTCATGTAAGAGCTGACATTAATCACGTCAAAACAAACTGACACATAAAACATATGAAGGGAGCGGGCAGAATCCCGATATGATCCCCATTGTATCCGTCTTCTACCGACTCCTCTCTGGCCTTGCCCCCCCAGCTCTCTCTGGGCTCTGTCCCCCAAATATTCCTACAGGTCGCACAAGATCTGCCTGCAACCCTCTTATGGTTAAACTGCCAAAATCAAGACTTTCTGCTCACCTTCACTCCTTCATTCCTCTTTTCTCCCGCCTCTGGAACAAACGCCCGCACTCCCTTCTATCCCACTCCACCCTCCAGGTCTTTAAAACAGCTGTTCACCACCATCTCTTATCCTCCCCCATCCAAAACCTTGATCTTTTCTACCCCCGCTAATTTCACCCATGATCCTACACTTTTTTGAAATACCGACTTCTGTCCTGGAAGTCCTTGGTCTCCTTGTGTTTTATACCTCTCCCCCCCCCTTCCCACGCCTTCTCCCCCCCCCCCTTCCCACGCCTTCTCCCCCCCCCCCTTCCCACGCCTTCTCCCCCCCCCCCTTCCCACGCCTTCTCCCCCCCCCCTTCCCACGCCTCCTCCCCCCAAGCCCTCTCCCTCCCACACTTCTCCCTGCTCTCAAATGTTATGTTTGTGTGCTTCCCCTTCTCTCCCCATCTTGTCTTCCGCTCCCTCTTTTTATATATTTTGTTTGTCTGGTTGATTTGTTTGTGAAATAAATGTCAGCTCTTTCACGAGCCTCGATTCAGTATACAAAAAAAAAACAAACAAAAAAATTGTATCCATGTACTGCATCCCTATATGACATAATCAGCCCTATCATATCCATGTACTGTATCCCTATATGACATAATCAGCCCCATTGTATCCGTGTACTGTATCCC